>NC_083283.1:18961450-19125720 GCF_963506605.1 Zootoca vivipara | reverse complement strand
TTAGAGCCTTGCATTATAATGACAGATCACAATCAAATAAAACGATATGATTTACTATCCTGCCATTCAAGTCCCCATATTGAGTCACGGAATGACAACATTGCTGTAGTAAATGTTGCTAAATGAAACTCAAGTGGTTTTTCTGTAATTTAAATAGAAGCTTATTAACTTTGGAGTACCATAGCCAAATCTTTTGTGCTGGGAAATATTAGTGTTACCAAAGCTGAGTCACTCTAAATGTTAAAATGTTGATGTTTCAAGTCTGGTAGCTGTTTCCTTTTTTCTAGTAAGTAGGTACAACAGTTACTTAGTTAACATTAAAATTGTTTCGTCTTTAGCATTTCTTTAACATTTTAGGTAAACATTCTGTCAGCGTATCTCTTTTTCTTTTTCTTGTTAATTATAGTTCCATTTGCTTTTTACACAGTGCAGTTGTTGACATGATGTTGGATAGAATATTCAGCAGGAGAGAATGTTGACAGCTCTAAAAAGTGTTTAAACAACATCAGAAAGAAAGCAAACACTTAACTTGCTCTGTGTTGAATCCAGATTAAGTTAGGGAAACATCATTCCCATGTATATCAGTTGGACAAGTTAGTAATGTCTTATGCTGCAGTCTACACCCCACTTACCTGGGAGTAAGTCTCACTGAATTCAATAGGACTTCTCAGTAGACATGGTTAGGATTGTGCTGTTAGTTCCCATTGATTTCACTGTGATTTAAGATAACTAAGTCTGAATCAAGTCTTTTGAATCATACATATGTCCACTACATGGAAAGAAAGTTGAGGTATGGACATATATGAAATAAAACAATTGAATAATAAAATACTTGCACAATAAAATACAAATATAGTATTGGTATCTGAAGAAGTGTGCATGCACACGAAAGCTGATACCAATGACAAACTTAGTTGGTCTCTAAGGTGCTACTGGAAAGAATTTTTTATTTTGTTTCAAATATAGTATTAGTAATTTTATTTTTATTGACCTTGAGTCATAACAAAAATAAATCTGTACAGTATGTACATTTCGGTGTAATAGATGTAAAACAAAAACAAAAAACAAAAGGTATAAGTAAAAAGATTTGTACTGTATTGATAAAACACTAGCAACCACTTATGGGTCACTGCACAGATCAAGTCTACAGCTGGTTTCATAAGTGTCAAAAACAATGTTGATATTTAGCTATGGCTAATACAAAGCATGCTGTTAATCTGGTTATGTGTTTATATGAATTTGTCAGATTTCTGCAAATCCAACCAATATTGCCCCCTCTCCTGAAACCAACAGTCAAATTTACAATGCATTTTGTCCAAGATGTTTAATAAATTCAAACTCAATCTCCTTGTCTGCTTGGGATTTGAAAAGAACTAGTGAGCTTAAATGAGAATAATGATACTTAACATGTATATATTGTGTCTGAACCATTGTACATATATCATTTCAGTAATTCTTGGAACAATCCTGTAATGTTGGTACTAATAGTATCCCTTCTCATGGTGTGAGGCTAAGACTCAGAGACAGAACCCTGTCTTAATCCACCTAGTGTGTTCATGGTAGAAGTGAGGTTTTAAACTAGGGATTTCTTCTTCAACTCCATCAGTGTTCACATCTATGATCTTGGTTAAATATAAATAAACACTAAAGGCTGGGTCCAAGTGTGAGTTGTAGACATTTTTGTTGTGCAAGGGAGAAATTTTTGGTAGCTGCCTACCCTGTTCTTGAAAGGCTTTTAATCTTTAAGAACTGCTTATGGGGTACCACTGGAAGCTGAAGCTTGCAAGAGATAGTGGGAATCTTTTTACATGGAAAGAACTCTGTTCAATGTTGTGACCCAACCCTACAAAACTAACATAGTAGATTAGAGTAGTGGCGGAAGCAGAGATTCCTACTAGCCCCTCACAGGTTCTTAGATGTTCAATCTGCCACTCACTCCTTTTGCATTCTGTAGGCATCACACAAGAGGGGACATAAAATGGGCATTTTTACAGTCAAATCTTGGTACTGGTTTTTAATGGAATATTTCTGCGGTAGGAGATTCCTCGTGCAGTCTTGGCAATTTTGGTGGTGATGTACCCTATTGTGACTTTTCATTACTTGGTTTTGTAAAACAAGTGTTAATCTTTCTTTTCCCATAGTATGCTGGTCGCAGTAAGAAGGAGACGAAGTACTCTCTGAAAGCTGTAGAAGACATGTTGGAGGCCCTGCAGATTACCCAGTCGTAAATGATAGCGAAGCTACCCAGTGATAGATTTTCTTTCCTCAGCTCCATGTCCAAACTCAAATTATCTAAGAGTTATGTTAATTTTAAATTCCCAGTTGTGTTAACAGTGGTTTCATGTTAGTGAAAGTGACTCTCTTAAATAATGTGTTTTATAAAAGATATAAAATTCCTATTTATTGCTGCTATGATGAAAAGCCACTGAAATGAATAAAAAGAATAAATTTATTGAACATCAGTCTCTTCAGATCTTGTATGTACAGTAAATGCTTAAGCCATAACATGATGTAGAAATAAACTTAAGTGATGATAAAGCAGAATTATTTATTGAACATATGTAGGAGTGCTGGAGACCTGTGCTTAAAAATGAATACCATATGGGGCATAAAATGTTCTAACAGAACAGTTGATGAAGCTGCGGTAAAGTTATACATGCACTAAGCAGTTCTTTACCGAACAAGGGCTGACCTTATATTTCCTCCTGAACACATCGTATTTGCAAAATAATGGTAATATCAATGTTATTGCTATGCCTTTCTGTTCTAAGATAGTAGTTAAAAATAAGTGTGTCTGTTCATTAGATCTTATGGGAATCAATATCGATAACAATAATAATAACAACTGTGTCCAAAACTATAAAGACAAAGCAAAGATTTTTAAAAAGTTGAAACCATCAAATATCCTCATAGCTAAATGATTTCAAGGCAGCCCTGTCTCCATGCTGCTACAAAGGTCACTACACAGACCGAGGAACTTTTTAGGCTTAGGATCTTTCTAGTCACTGATTCCCACACTACAGTGTTTTAGAAGTGGGATCAAATGGATAGATATATACACAAGTGTGGTTAAAAAAACCCATCAGAGCATATATTTTAACATTGGTTTCTTTAAGTAGGTTGAATCTGAATCTACTTCATTTGCTGGTCTGTAGTAAACAACCCAGTTTTGCTCTGTTCTGTTTGTCTCAGATTCTATTCATTTCTTTTGAGTGAAAGGTGTATCAAAGGCTGTAGAAAAACAGAGTCAAAAGACAATATTTTAGCTTCGATTCTCAGCCCTACATGTGGATATCTGCAGTAAATTGAATACTAGTTATTGATCCTGTTCATAGCTTTGGGGAGAAGCAGCACTTTGGTGAGAAAAAGTAATGCTTTATTTTCCAGTTCTAGGTGTTCGTTTAAAGCAGGACGCATGCAACTCCTCCTGGACTAGGAACATTTCCAGGTCTAAATACAGTACAGTACTAAAGCAAACTGTTGGAATTTACTATGAACACAACCTTTGTGTACAAGGTGCAAAGCTTCTGCCAGCAAGAGGGTGCAGCTTGTTGTTTTCATTGGAACTGTGGTATAGAGGAGCAGAAATGCACAGAATGTTTTCACTGCTATGAGCAAGGGGGTAATTTCCACCTCGGAGACAGGGAGGTGCAGTGGGAGATGCTCAACAAATTACTATTGCATACTTAAATGAATTTGATTTAATTGGGCAAGGGACTAAAACGATGTGCATATAACCAAGGGAAGCTTGCAGTTTTGTTTCATAGCTTGAAGTCCTCAAGCAATAAAGCATATTAGCAAGCCAATAGTTTATACATTTTGTGCTCCCTCATTTTAGATGGAGTTAACACTGTAGGCTAGTTTAGACATGCCATGCTATGATTTTGTGGTATGTGGGCAGGTTTTTAGTGACTCTTGGATTCACTCTCTTCCATGATCCCCTTCTCCCCTGGTTTGCAGCAAACCACAGTTTGCTTGGGAGAGGGGTGTATGGACTAGCTGGCACACTGGTTTGCACTTTCCCTGCAAACCAGGACTGGGAACGACAATTTGATCCAATTATTATTATTATTATTATTATTATTATTATTATTATTATTATTATTATAAATGTATTTGAACATAGAAGGTGATGGCTGACCGAGTTGTACTCTGAGCAGATCCACTGAAATCAATGCCATGACTATTCTACATTAATTTAAATGGTTCTGCTCTGAACCATACCTAAAGTGAAGTAGGTAGTGAGCCTTACTTATCAGCAAAAGGGGTGGGAAGGTGAGGAGTGATGAACCACCTATTTCGCTCACTCTCCAGGACCTCTTAGCCCAAGATTGCTACCACTATTGACACTTTGCTTAGGAGAAAAGTACTTGGGAGACAAAAGTTGTGGAAGGGAACTGCACTCACCCTCTGGCCTCTCACACTATTAAAATTGAATACTTCCCCTTCTCCGTTATTTGGTTTCTTCTTTGAGCTTAGGTAGCTTGGACTGGCAAGCTAAAATGATGCTTGAGAGTGACATTCACTTACCTAAATAAAAAAATTCCTTCCAGTAGCACCTTAGAGACCAACTAAGTTTGTCATTGGTCATCTGAAGAAGTGTGCATGCACACAAAAGCTCATACCAATAACAAACTTACTTAGTCTCTAAGGTGCTACTGGAAGGAATTTTTTTTATTTTGTTTCGACTACTGCAGACCAACACGGCTACCTACCTGTAACTATTCACTTACCTACTACTGTTGCATTTGAGCTACGTTGCTGGAAAAGCTGTAGTCGACTTTGCTGCAAATGCATTGGGAGAGTGCTCCATCTAGAGGACTGAAGTGCATAAATGCTGGGTGTTTTTTTAATTTTTTTAAAAATCCCAATTTACATTTCTAAAACTACCAATTTTTTCAAAGCTCCCGAGCTTTCTGTTTGTAATGCAACATTTCAAAATGTTGTATAAGCCACCCAGAGTGGGAAACGTTAAATAAGTAGACTAGCTGTTGGAAGGATTCCTTGCATATGCTCACAGGTAATGTAATTAGCTTTAATAATGTAGTTGGGATGCTGGTGGTTTTACCTCCCAGTGAGTTTTCAGTGCTTCCGCTGCCTGATCCAATTGCTAGTCTTCCCCAACTTACTTCTGGGTGTGGTTGGACTATAGCTCTGTTACCAATGGTCAGGGATGAAGGGAACCATAGTCAAGAACATCTGGAGAGCACCAGGATGTGGAACGTTGCATTATGCAACTTTTTTTTATATAAAAAAAGCTGCTCAAAACTCCAAATTTTAAATTGGGTAAAAGAAGCATGAAACTTGATTCTGGGATTACCCATTAATCCCCAAAGCTCAAATTTTATTTATTTACTTGAAATACTGTATTTTTCCATGTATAAGACTATATTTCCCCCCCCCCAAATTTTAAGTTTAAAATTGGGGGTCGCCTTATACACAGAATGTTGCAATTAAATATGTTGTTGTTGTTGTTGTTTAGTTGTTTAGTCGTGTCCGACTTCGTGACCCCATGGACCATAGCACGCCAGGCACTCCTGTCTTGCACTGCCTCCTGCAGTTTGGTCAAACTCATGTTCGTAGCTTCAAGAACACTGTCCAACCATCTCGTCCTCTGTCTTCCCCTTCTCCTAGTTCCCTCAATCTTTCCCAGCATCAGGGTCTTTTCCAGGGAGTCTTCTCTTCTCATGAGGTGGCAAAAGTATTGGAGCCTCAGCTTCAGGATCTGTCCTTCCAGTGAGCACTCAGGGCTGATTTCCTTCAGAATGGATAGGTTTGATCTTCTTGCAGTCCATGGGACTCTCAAGAGTCTCCTCCAGCACCATAATTCAAAAGCATCAATTCTTTGGAGATCAGCCTTCTTTATGGTCCAGCTCTCACTTCCATACATCACTACTGGGAAAACCATAGCTTTAACTATACGGACCTTTGTAGGCAAGGTGATGTCTCTGCTTTTTAAGATGCTGTCTAGGTTTGTCATCAATTAAATATATACATAAATTTATTTCTTAATTCTGGGCTCAAAAATAGGGGGTGTCCTATACATGGGGGCTTCTTATGCACGGAAAAATACGGTATGTATGTTTTGTCTGCTCAGTTGCAGGGCAGTTTTCAATGAATTGAAAACAAGAAACGCAACCTAAAACGGCAGCGGTGGCAATAATTACAAAGTTTGGTAGTGGAATTATAGCTGCAGCACTGGGAGACTGGAGATGCTCTTTCCTAGGAGCGAGTACCTGAGCTTTGCTTTCTCCTGTGTTGCTGTCCCTGGTTAAGTGCTGTAATGGCTGGGATGCTGTTGCTGCCTGCCTGTCCAGAGAGAGGCAGCACTCCGTCTTGCAGCTTCTTGTATCAGTTCCTGGCTGGGTTAGGGGGCAGAAAATCCCAGCAGCTCTTGGATGGCAGGTCTGCTGCCAGCTAAGCCACCACTGAAGGGGAGATGCCAAAGGGAGTTGTCCCTTGGGGAGTCCATTTGGCAATTCCAAGGGCAAGGGCACTTTTTTCTTCCATCCTGGAGAAGAAGCAGGGTGGATAAAAAAACAATATTTATTTAAAATATTTTAAAAAATCAGATTTCTTTTTAAATTTAAATCGGATTTTTAAAATAAAATGCTTTTGGAGGAAAAATCTTTCTAAAGATTTTCTATTTAAGTTACATTATAGTCCAAAGGCTTGTTGTCGTTTAGTCGTGTCCGACTCTTCGTGACCCCATGGACCATAGCACGCCAGGCTCTCCTGTCTTGCACTGCTTCCCGCAGTTTGGTCAGACTCATGTTGGTAGCTTCGAGAACACTGTCCAACCATCTCGTCCTCTGTCGTCCCCTTCTCCTTGTGCCCTCCATCTTTCCCAACATCAGGGTCTTTTCCAGGGAGTCTCCTCTTCTCATGAGGTGGCCAAAGTATTGGAGCCTCAGCTTCACGATCTGTCCTTCCAGTGAGCACTCAGGGCTGATTTCCTTCAGAATGGATAGGTTTGATCTTCTAGCAGTCCATGGGACTCTCAAGAGTCTCCTCCAGCACCATAATTCAAAAGCATCAATTCTTCGGTGATCAGCCTTCTTTATGGTCCAGATCTCACTTCCATAAATCACTACTGGGAAAACCATAGCTTTAACTATACGGACTTTTGTTGGCAAGGTGATGTCTCTGCTTTTTAAGATGCTGTCTAGGTTTGTCATTGCTTTTCTCCCAAGAAGCAGGCGTCTTTTAATTTCGTGACTGCTGTCACCATCTGCTGTCCAAATAGTCCAAAGGCTATTCATCAGGAAATAATGATTTGTTTGAAGTAACTTCAGCCTTCAAATAATGATAGCTTGAAGTAACTTCAGCCTTCATATATTAAAAGAGTCAAAATATTGTAGATCTCCTTAGGCAAGGATAGAACAGATGGAGAAGTTAAATTCAGTCCTGAATACTATTTTGATGTACCCAGGATGAGTTAGGTTTATGCGGTGTACCTTCATTTTTTATTTGCAGCTTCATTTCATCCGAATCTTCCCTTTTGCTACGGTGAGCTCAGTTAGTGAAGAGTTCTCTTCTTGGCAGAGTTTCAGTTGTGACAGCATTCGTATTTGCGACGCATTGCATTTCAGCGATACTTGGGTTTCAGACATTTTACAAGGGCTGGATGGATAAAAGCTAATTAAATTTGATTTCCTGGCAAGAATGCCTCGCTCGCTTGCTACTTGCATCCAAGAACACCAAACATGAGCACTCAAGTGTGCCGTGAGGACAGGACAGAACTGCAAGGGAAGACTTCACAGTCATGAGGTCTGCTTGCCGCAATCCTGCAAGCTAACAACTGCAGTACGATTCCACACTTGGAGTCCGTGCAGAACGTGTACCTGTCGAGAGTCCCCAGAGATGAATATGCATTGCAATGGCAGAGTAACAATTGCAGCCAATCCACCTTTGTTGGATAAGAATAAAAGTTTGTTTAAAAGTCTTGTAACCACTGGAAGAGTTGCCTGCACTCCCTATACACAAGGGCCGATTTGCTGCTGGCATCCATGCTAAGATTTACCGATGGAATGAAGGGATTAGCCATTAATAGTATTGGATTTATTTATTTTTGAGTAAAGAGCTTTAGTGCTTGGATGCGACAGCTGTAGCCAGACTGATGGAACAATTCTAGGAACTTTTTTTTTTTTAAAGGACAGAGCTGCTCTCCAAATGTGAGCTGCAGCGATCAGGCCTTGCTTGTGTTTGTTTTGTTAATTGGGCCTGACAATACATGTGTCTGACAAGCTGCTCTTGCACTTTCTTCTTGTTCTGCTAAAGATAGGCATGATTATTGAAACTGTCGTTGGCAGCCTGGGAATGTTTCTCTTTTGAGCGTAGACTTTAAAAACCACGCAGTTGTGGCTGGATCCCTGCATGGTTAGCTTAGCAGCACAAGAGAATGGTCGGATATGCTTGTGCCAGGCACACAGCGACAGTATATGTGTAACAGTATAGTAACTCCTCCTTTTAGTGAATTATGGTGCTGAGTGCCAACAGGATTGGAGTCAAACTGGGCCACTGAGAAGAGGAAAGATTAGGAGACTTGGGCAAACCCCAAGGTTTGCAGGAATATGATTTTTAAAAAACAAAACTTAAGAGGGTAACTCTCAACCCCGCCAACAGGGAAGCGTATAAAGGGTTGCATAAATGCCGTAAACGCCAAACCTATACATATTTTCTGCATGGGTCACAACCTCCATCCTAGAAACAATGAAGAATTCAGTGTGAAATGCTGTGAAATGTAGATGGAATGGGGAAATGGAGATCCATTCATAATAACCGCAAGCAGTTGGCATCACAGTTTCTTGGATCACGGCAACCTTGAAAAATACAACAAATGACAGGAATGTCAATGAGGAAGATATTGAGGAACTTTTCAAAAAAGAACTATGTGAGGCAGAACAGTTCTTAAATTCTTATGGTACATTTCACTTGGGGCGAAGGATCCCGATTTGCAGATTATATTTGGTTTCATGGTTAAGCCCATTTTCATGTTTATTCACAAAGTGGCACTACCCAGCATTTTTTTCATGCATATGTGATGGGAGTTGTCTATAGTAGAGAAAGAATGAATTTAGAAACTTTTTTTTAATGTTTCTTAGAGTGCTTTAAAAAAAAAAATTAAATGGTTTTCCAACTCCGGAAAGCAAGCGCCATGGATTTTTTAAAATTATCATTAAAGCAGCTCTGCCATAATTTATGTTAAGAGGTTTTGGCCTGTTTATGTATTGTGGAATTTGGCAAAATTAGTAATGTGATATTCCATATTTAGCAAACCTATCAAGCAATAAATAATGACACATGACTGTATGTGAGTGCTGTTCAGGGGCTTTTTCTGGAGGGCTTTTTTTTTTTTTTTTGGTGGTCGTGAAATAGCCAGGATCTTCCAATCCAAATTTTGCAGTATTAGGCGGTGTGTTGTACTCTGAACTAAACCAGATGCTGATCAGCTCTGTTCCTATTATCGACTCAATGCCGAGATGGTAACCAGACCTTATTTGCGACGTTCACATTTGGAACAAATTAACAGCAGTTAGACTGAAACGAGAAACCTCCAGTTTACTAAAAGGTTCAAAACATGTAATGCCGTAAAATCAGAAAGCCTGTAGTGTGTTAAATAGAAATAAATAAGTTAACTGTCTGTCATGCTTTCCCCATGAAGGATGTGTTATTTCCACTTTGAATGCCCACTTCTTCTTTTTTTTAAGGAGTATTCAGTGTACCATCAAGAGGACAGACAACATGATCCTAAATCAATGTGCTTTGTGAAAATCATCCACCATTGGGTGTGTTTTTTTGGTTTTGTTCCTCCAGGCCATTTGAGTCTGACACTCTTGCTTTAGGAAAAAGTGGAAGGAAAAGTTTTATTTCTTTCTGTTTTCTTTACTGTTAGAACAGCAAGTAAATTCATTCAAGAACAAGTGATTTCAGTCTTATTATCTTGTTCTAGATCTACTTCAACTTTTGGTGTGACATCCAACAGACTCCATCTGCCAACAGAGCGAACTTCACAAAATGCGACTTCTCCTTTCTTCCCCCTGGGCACCTCTGGGCATTGAGAAACCTTTGGAGAAAATTTGGGGGAAATGTAGGGGGAGGCAAGGAAGTTGGAACCTCTGTTGCACAAGCAAAGTCCTCTTGCACAACATTGGACATCATCCTTTGCCTAGAAATGTTTGCTCTGTACAGTTTTGTTGTCTTAGTTAATATTCTCACTCTGTTGCATTTCACGATAGTTACATATTTTAAAAATATTATTTTGTCAGTTTCAATATAATAGTTTTTTTGTAATTGATATAAAAACATAAACTATAACATTTAAAATAGTACAAGCAGTATTTGGAGGGCACCCCATTGCCTATTACTCAGACCCCATTTGTGGTTTAGCCAAAGGATCACCACCTACCATGTATACTCAAACAGACTTCTGATACATTTCTTCGGGTACCCCTGCCAAATGAGGAAAGTTGGATGGATTCAGTAGAAAGGGTCTTTTCAGCATTGGCACCATAGAAATGGAATGCCTTCATTGGAGTGGCTCATCTGGTGCCTGCATTATGGTATTTTCAGCCCCAGGTGAAGATCCCTTTTACATTATTATTATTATTATTATTATTATTATTATTATTATTATTATTATTATTCAACTCCTGTCTTATTTTTTTTAATTCAAATTTTATTAACATATAAAACACATACATTTACATTTACACAATACATACAGACAACACACTACCTTATTTTCATAGCATAAAACATACCTACATTACTCTATATAATACCTAGCTATACTATAGGTAAAGGTAAAGGGACCCCTGACGATTAGGTCCAGTCGCGGACGGCTCTGAGGTTGTGGTGCTCATCTCGCTTTACTGGCTGAGGGAGCCGGCATACAGCTTCCGGGTCATGTGGCCAGCATGACTAAGCCGCTTCTGGCGAACAAGAGCAGTGCACGGAAACTCCGTTTAACTTCCCGCCGGAGCGGTACCTATTTATCTACAGTGGTGCCTCGCTTAACGAATGCCCTGCTTAACGAAATTTTCGCTTAACGAAAGGTTTTTTCTAGCGGAGGTTGCCTCGCTAGACGAATTCGTTTTCGTCTAGCGAATCACGGTTTCCCATAGGAATGCATTGAAATTCAATTAATGCGTTCCTATGGGCAAAAAATAAAATAAAAAAAAATTCAATGCATTCCTATGGGATTCGCTAGACGAATTTTTTCGTTATAAGAAAAGACCCGTGGAACGAATTAAATTCATCTAGCGAGGCACCACTGTACTTGCACTTCAATGTGCTTTCGAGCTGCTAGGTTGGCAGGAGCAGGGACCGAGCAACAGGAGCTTACTCCGTCGTGGGGATTCAAACCGCAAATCTTCTGATCAGCAAGCCTTGGCTCTGTGGTTTAGACTATACTATACATATCAACATACCTATACACCTACCCCACACGGACACCCATCAAGTGACTTGACTTCCAGCCATTCTTGTTACGCTACTTTATTTTCCCAACTAGCTTAAACGCATTTCATTATTTCTTTAATCTCTTCTTCTATCTTGACTTTACTCTCACTAATCATTTTCTGGATTCACTCAATATCCTTTTTATTTTCTCCGTGTTCTGAATCAGAAATATTTTTAGGTCTTTTGTACTGATGTCATTCCATCCTATTGGATTTCCCCCCTCCCCCAGTTTAATTCTGTTTCAAATTTTATTTTCAGAGACTATTTTTTTGTATTCTGTGGCCTTTTTATTTGTAAGCTGCCCAGAGAACTCTTGTTTTTTTGGACAGTATATAAAGATTTCACTTACAAACATCTCAATCTCATCTAGCCTGCCCTTCCTAATATTGGAACTTAACCACTTCTTCTGAGTTCTGCAAATAAATCCTCAACTGTTTTTCCTGTCCTCTTGTGGTTCATATACGCCTCTTTGCTTCCAGTTTCTATTCTCTTTTAGCTGGACTCCAGCTTGGGGCCACTGTAAACGGTGGATGGCTGCCAGCATGGGAGAGCCAGTGTGGGGTAGTGGTTAGAGTCGTTAGAGTACTTGGGAGCCCTGGGTTCAAATCCCCACTCACCCATGAATCTCACTAGGTAACCTTGATATAGCCACACTCTCTCAGCTTCACCTAGCGCAAAGGTTTGGTGTAACCACATAAACCACAAGCTCCTTGGAGGAAAGCTGAGATGTAAATGTAATAACATCATCATCATCATCATCATTATTATTATTATTATTATGGAAATAATCTTTATTTGATTTTACGAGCATAAAATTATAACAATACAAAATACATATCCATATTTAGAGATTTCTCCGTGGGTCCTATTATCAACCTTCTAAACTGCATATTATTTCATCATCCCAAGTTTTATGTCTCTCCATTTTGTCCATAATATTGTCTGCATTACAAGTGTTATTGCAATCCTGCTAATGCTTTCATCTGCTTACAGTGGTCTCTCAAATAAATTTTAATTTCCCCCCATTCTTTATTAAAGTTTTTGGTCTTCTTGATTCCTGAGATTTCCAGTCAGTTTTGCCATTTCGGCATAATCCAACAGCTTAGTTTACCATCCTTCTCCAGTAGGGACTCTGTCTTCTGTCCTTAAACATGTTGTTGCTGTACCACCTCACCCATCTTTTAGCTCCCGGGGTCTGAATTAAAAGGCAGTCATCCTTTTAACTGGATTTTTCTTGCGATTAAATATGTTTCGGAAGGTCCCCCCCCCCCCGCAAGCTTTTGGCCTGCTCTCTATTAGAATTTTGTTACTTTCTGGAATACATTGCTTGTGTTCTCTCTCTCTCTCTCCCTCTCTCTCTCTCTCTCATATCTATGATCCATTACTCTTTGGAGTTGTGAGTTGTGTGTCTTTGAATCCCGCCCCCCATCATATTGCATTTCTTTTAATCTACCCAGTGTTAGCTATCTCGCTCTGTTTTTAAGGGTGGGAAGTAAATAGGATTTAATAAATAATAATAATGAAAAAACCTTGTTAATGGAACTGTAGGCTAATTTTCTGAAAGAATAAGCACCAATTCCTAGCGCTGGCGTGCTTCCTAGAAAGAACGGGATGGCGCTTTACACAGTCTAGCACCTTATAAAACTCAACGGTCTTGCTCGGTGGATACCAAAAACTCTCTAGCAGCCATTTGGAGCAGCTGCAGTCAAGATTGAGTGCATGGTGAGGTTCAAAGACAAGGCAGAAACAACCAGAGCCACCTTTCAAATCAGATCCGTATGAAGATGTCTCTGACGAGGAGGAAGATGCTTTCAAGTGAGATGCTGCTAGCTGTGGTCAAGGCTGGCAATGCACAACTTTTCCCAGACCACGACTTTAGGAACAGCAGAAGCAGCTAGGAAGAGAGGAGATCAGGGATATTTTTAAATATATATATATATGTATATTATAAGTTGTGTGCCTTTGCTTCTTTGTGTTATTTTATGCACTGTGACTTGCTGTTATTTTTATTGATTATAGTTTAGAAATTATTTATTGTAATTGTTAAGAGAGAATTTCTTTTTATTCTTTGCTGGTATCTAATTTCATTGTGTATTAATCAAACATTATTTTATATAAGTTGCTTATTTCAAAATTATGTTTTTATTATGACATTTCTGCATTGGATTAGATTGTTGTAAGGTTTACTGCCTTTGTTGTAAACTGCCTTGGGTACAGTAATATAGAAAGGTAAAGGGACCCCTGACCATTAGGTCCAGTCGTGACCGACTCTGGGGTTGCGGCGCTCATCTCGCATTATTGGCCGAGGGAGCTGGCGTACAGCTTCCAGGTCATGTGGCCAGCATGACTAAGCCGCTTCTGGTGAACCAGAGCAGTGCACGGAAACACTGTTTACCTTCCCGCTGTAGTGGTACCTATTTATCTACTTGCACTTTGACGTGCTTTCGAACTGCTAAGTTGGCAGGAGAATATAGAAAAGTGGTGTACAAATTAAAAATGAAATTAAATGTAACCTACAGCTGGAAGCAAGCAATTTAAGGCCGATGAAAATCTCTGGGGATGTGAGGGGGGAAGAGGTGTGAGAATCCAGCCCAACCTTAACTCTGCGAGTGGGGCTCATGTGTCAGACCCTATGTAGACCTCCAACAGAACTTAGGATCCCACAGAACCTGTTGTCAAAGTAGAACAGCCCAAATTACCCAGATAGACCCTGCCTTGACTTCAGACTCCTTTCTTTCACACACACCCATCCACCCACCCAGGAGCTAAGGCAGCACTGGGTTCAGCCAGAAGAATGCTCATGTGGCAGCAAAGGGGTGCCACTATTAGTCTATTACTATTACTATTACTATTACTATTAGTCTATTACTCTAGAGAGGCCATGGAAGACATGTATTCACTGGGACCCAGCAGATAACTCTGCCCCAAGCCCATTCCTTTTTTAAAAAAAGTTTTTTATATACTTTTAAAATTTATAGATTTCATTAATTTTACAATCATTTTAACATTTCAAAGTTTGACTTCCTTCCCCCTCTTTCTGCGGTTCCTTCAATTTATTTTTTAATATCTTCTGCATATCCAAATTCATTTAATTTGCTGATTTATCGGTAATTATCTACTTTAAATACAGTGGTACCTCTACTTACGAATAACTCGACTTATGAATGTTTCTACTTACGAACGGAGCTCCGTCCGCCAACTTGGATGCGGTTTAGATAGGATTTTTTCTACTTACGAATTTTTAGATAGGGTTGCTTCGACTTACGAATTTTTCTCCCAATGCATTCCTATGGGATTCGACTTACGTTTTTTTTTTACTTATGAATGTTAGTTTGGAACGCATTAAATTCGTAAGTAGAGATACCACTGTATATACTCTTATGAAACTGCAGGTTGTTACAATAATCCTGCCAATGTTTTTAATCTGTGTGCAATTTATCTGTAAAAATTCAATAAACTATTTCCAGGTTTGTTCTCTTGATTTCTTATTCTTTGCCATTTTGCATATAAGTTTTTGTATCCATTCTTCTCTACCATTGATCTATGGTCCTTCCCCACAAAAAGAAAAGAGAAAATAATGCCCTGCTTGACAAGAGATCATAGTGGAGCACCAAAACACATTTATGTACTATGGGCAAAAAATGCTCCTATCGTGCCATTCTCAACTCTCCCTAAAAAGCAATCATTTTGTCTCCAGCCTTAGTATGCAGCAAATTGTGCTACAGAAATAGTAATATGTTTTTTTAAAAAAGATTAAATCCAAGGAGAACATGTTAGAATGACTGGCAGGCAGAGGAAACCCCTATTCAATATTGGATTTCTGTATTTATTCCTTAATGCTGTTAAAAGGCACCTGATGTAAAAGAAATGATTGTTAAGTGTAGCCAGGAGTCTTGAACCTATTCCAGAAAGGCTTTTTGTACATCTGATATAAAGTCCCTGTCTCTCCAGATAAGATGGAGTTAACTCGCTGCTCACTTTCTGGGCAACCCTTGATCAGATGTATGCCATTTTCCTTTCAAAGTTACCAACACACTTTAAAAAAACAACACACCCTTGCCAGATGTCTCTTGGACCTGGTGTGGTCTACCTTGGTTTACCTTCCACCCCCTTTTAATCTGCTTGTATATGTGATGTATCACTAGTGTTTCCATAGCTTGGAGATTAAATACAAAATCAAACACAACCATCACCCCGGCCTATAAATACCCTCCTCCCGATTCTCATCCCAACATAGTTTAATTATTTGAAATGTTACCTGATAAATAGTGTAATCAGAAGAATTCCACCTCCACTTTAACTACTTCCCCATCACATTTTTCTAATTTGGGACAGGTTTTAGATTACGACTTCTAAATTTATGTAAACTTCCAATCAGTGATTAATGTTACAAGCTACAGGCTGTGCCTTAAGGACACTTAAATGGAAAGGTGGGGTAGGGGGGGGGACCACAAACAAGGGTTAGGCTTGTCATGTTCGTGACTTTGGTGATGCAAAGCATAACCTTTGGGGAGGTTTCACATGAAAGGTCATGACCTCTGTAACCTTGCCGGTGAGACTTCAGCATGAATTCT
Source organism: Zootoca vivipara (assembly GCF_963506605.1). Taxonomy (NCBI): domain Eukaryota; kingdom Metazoa; phylum Chordata; class Lepidosauria; order Squamata; family Lacertidae; genus Zootoca; species Zootoca vivipara. The sequence continues at coordinate 19,109,683 of NC_083283.1, read as the reverse complement.
CCAGAAACTGGCCCCCTTCTGTTTGATGGTGTGGGAGTAAGGGAGAGAGAGTTAAGCCGAGCTTATCAAATGCTATTTTAAAATGTAATTGAAGCCATAATTGGCATGAACGGTGCAAGCTGAATGAAAAGTCAGCTGTGTGTTGGCCACAGAGACTGCAGATAACTAGTATTAAAAGGGGGTTCACTGATATTGCAGTCACTCTGGAGGTGGGCGTGGGTGGGAGAGACAGACTCCTATCAAAATGGGGTGCATTAAGTGGGTATCTTTGGCCCTCCAGGGGTTGGACTCCAACTCCCAGCAGCCTCAGCCAGCATAGCCAATGGTCAGGCATGATGGGAGTTCATGCCTCTGGAATGACTTCCCCTTTGAAGTGCATGTAATTCAGGGATGGATTGATATGTCTATTTTGGTTTCCCGTCATTTCTCAGTTTTCCAATATTAAACTTGGTCCTCTACTCCAGTGTTTCTCAACCAGTGTGCCTCCAGATGTTTTGGGACTACAACTCCCATCATCCCTAGCTAGCAAGACCAGTGGTCAGGAATGATGGGAGTTGTAGTCCCAAAACATCTGGAGGCACACTGGTTGAGAAACACTGCTCTACTCTTCTGCAGCAATTTGCATTAAATAAATAATTAAATCTTGAAAATTCATCAGCATATTCATGTGAATTTTTCCCAATAAAAACATTTTTGTATGGATGAATTTGCACGTTTTGACAGCAATTTCCCCTTATTATAAAGTGTTCTTGTGCGTTATTTTCACAAATATATGCATTTTATGCACAGTTTCTCCCCAACATATGCATTTTTATATACAATGTTTCACTGCCGAATGTGAAGGATTTTGAAGGAGGCCTATGTTTCGGTCAGTGCATAGGTTTGAGAAATGCAAATTAGGTAGTACCGTGATACTTGTGGGACGCGGGTGGCGCCGGGGGTTAAACCACTGAGCCTAGGGCTTGCCGATCAGAAGGTTGGCGGTTCGAATCCCCGCGACAGGGTGAGCTCCCATTGCTCGGTCCCAGCTCCTGCCAACCTAGCAGTTCAAAAGCACGTCAAAGTGAAAGTAGATAAATAGGTACCACTCCGGCGGGAAGGTAAACGGCGTTTCCGTGTGCTGCTCTGGTTTGCCAGAAGCGGCTTTGTCATGCTGGCCACATGACCTGGAAGCTGTACACCGGCTCCCTCAGCCAATAATGCGAGATGAGCGCTGCAACCCCAGAGTCGGTCACGACTGGACCTAATGGTCAGGGGTCCCTTTACCTTTACCTTTACCTTTACCTTTATGATACTTGTATCCCACTGTTCCTCCCTGGAGTTGCATCCCTAGGAGTCATTCTCTCGCATTGCACTCAGTCCTGTAGGTAGGCAGTACAAGAGTGATCCCCCTCTAGGGATTTGAACCCAGTTCTCCCCAGTCTAGTCCTGCCACTGTCCACTATACCACTGCAGTTCTACTATAGTTATGCATAAGGATTTGCTTATTTCTCAAAGAATACTTTTTGCAAACCTTGCGACTGGCTGGGTCAGGACTCCATGTGATATGCTGTTCCGATCAAAAGCTATTTGGAAACCTGATTCTTAAGGGTAAGCCAGTTTCTACTCTACTTTTCTAATGCGCGTGTGTGTGTTTTTAGAAAAATAAATTTAAAAAGTGGGGTTTGCATAATATCACATCACCAGAAAGGCAGAGATAAAGATGAGGTGTAAAGTATATGTAATGTGGCTTGTACTTAAGTGCAGTAATTGGAGTACTTGGATGTTAGATCTGCCAAGACGATAAGGCGAGGAAAAGCTGCTTGGGAAAAGGTAAACTGTCTGAGGAGCTGACAGCGATATGTGCTGGCTGGAAGAGGCCCAGAATTGTTTTAGCCTTTGAGACATTGGCATAATTGTATCCTTTGGGCCCAGACCTCCTGATAATGATACCTTCTAAACCTCAGTTATTGGTATAATTTCAATCTGATACAGGCCAAAATACCTCTCTCTTTATACACACAAGTTCAGCGGGAGGCATGTTCCCATGTGGGATGGGGGGCACTGGGATCAGTGGGGGAGGCCCCCTTAAGACGGTGCACAGAAATCACAGCGTTTGTCTCTGCCAGGCCTACGCCCCCCTGAGTATGAGGAAACGGCCAGGGATGTATCCGATGTAAGCCATACTCGGTGTAGACCTACTGAAATTAATGGGCGTGACTTAAGGCCATGTTTAAACCAGGCACTTAAGGAACAAGGATACTGCTGTAAATAGTCACAGCCCTCTCCCCAAAGAAATCTGGGAGCTGTGGTTTGTTAAAGGTGCTGAGAGGCACCTAGTCTCCTCACGGAGCTACAATTCCCAGACTTCTCTGTGAAGGAGGGATAGATTATGCAGTGTTTCCCAACCTTTGGTTTCCAGCTGTTTCAGACTACAATTCCCATCATCCCTGACCACTGGTCTTGCTAGCTAGTGATGATGGGAGTTGTAGTCCAAAAACAGCTGGAGACCAACGGTTGGGAAACACTGGATTATGGTATTCTGGGAAGGGGATAGGGGGCTCCTAACAACCCTCAGCACCTCTGCCTCTGAAGACAGTTCAGAAACTTCAGCTGGTGCAGAATTTGGCGGCCAGGTTCCTCACTGGGGCGAGACGGTTTGAGCATTTTACACTGATCCTGGTCCAGCTGCACCGGCTACCAGTAAGTTTCTGGGCCCAATTCAAAGTGCTGGTTTGGACCTATAAAGGTTAAACAGCTCAGGAGAGCAATACCTGAAGGACCACCTCTCTCCATATGAACCTACCTGGATCCTGTGATCATCATCTGAGACCCTTCTTCATGTGTCTCCTCCACAAGAACAGGCCTTTTCTGCAGCGGTTCCCCACTTGTGGAATGCTTTCCTCGGGAAGGTTCAGCTAGCGTCTTTATTATGCACCTTGAGGAGCCAGGCGAAAAAGTTCCTCTTTAATCAGGCCATTGGCTGATTGAAATCTGATGCCCTTTTAAATGTGTTGTGGAAGTGGGGGAGGTGTTATTGGGTTGCCTTTGTTTTTGTTATGTATTTTGTGTTTTTATATTGTAATCGTAAGTTGTGAACCACTCTGAGATCTAAAGGTATATAGGGCAGTATACAAATTAATTAATTAATAATAATTAAATTAATATTATGGGGAATACATGTTACTACACAGATTGAGTGTGCAGTGGTACCTCGGTTCTCGAACGTCTCCGTTGACTAATGTTTCGGAACCCGAACACCAAAAACCCAGAAGAAAATGCTTCCATTTTCAAACATGCCTCAGAAGTCGAACGGCTTCCGCTGCGTGTTTTACAATTTTCTCAATTGAATTTTCAGAGAGCCCTTTGCACCTCGGTTTTTGAACGTTTCGGAACTCGAATGGTCTTCTGGAACGGATTACGTTCAAGAACCGAGGTACCACTGTATATTTAATAAGTACAGTGAACACATATAAAGACAGTTTGTTTCTTGCCTGTAATAGTTAAACTTCACCCAAATCAACCCTATGGAAAAAAATGGATTTCATATAGTATGTTAAATAAAATAAAACTAAGCAGAGCAAGTTCCAAAGCAGGCTGCGTCTGACTAATGGATTTGTCTACTTTGCCTGCCAAAAGTTGAAAAAGCACAACCCCTCCGCTGGTAAAGCTATGAGTACCACTACATAAGCCTATGACAAATGAGATTTTTATTAGTTCCAGTGAAGCATTTTTGTGGTGTAACCATTCCGAATAGGGGTCTGGACTAGTTAAAACCATTTCAATCCATGGAAGATGTTCTGTAGGTGGCAAATCACCACCATACTTCCTTCGCCTTTCAGAAGTGGTCCTCTGACGTGCTTTGCTTGCTACTGTTTATTGGGCTGATCCTCCTGAATCATACTAAGCAGAGGAGTTCTTGTATGACAGGGAAGAAAATGAAATGGTCCAGCACTCTGCATCATGAGCCGTGCTGGCGTATTTCAGTACATGCCAACATAAGGAAACCACAACCCCTCTTATGTGCAACCTCCATTCAGGTTGATGCACCAGTTCTCTGTTCAAGGGTGGCTGCTTAACGCATCACCAAAAAGAGGAAATGAGTCACCCCGCTAGAAAGAGGTCACAGGTTTGCACAAAAGGTGCATGTGCTAATTTATATGTCTATATATGCATGCTTAGAAATGATTACTGATTTGAATAGAAAGACAGTGCATCTCATCGTAGTGGGAAAGTTTGGTTGTTTAGACTGCCGTACAGGTATGATCTCTGGGTGAGCAACTTTCCCCTTCTTTTGACTCCCTATCTTCCTAACAGCAGGACACAAGCTTATTCTAAGCTGGTTTCTGGGCTCAATTTAAAGTACTGGTAATGGGTTTTAAAGTCCCAGGGTGTTTCCAGGTTACCACTATTTTGCAACAGGGATCCAAGGGCACCCTGATTTTCAGGTTGGTGCAGTTAAAGTGAGTTAAAATCTGTCTCCCTAGCATAGTGGTAGGGAACCTTTGGAAGAACCCTAAACTACAACTCTTCTCATCACTGGCCATTGGCCGTGCTTGCTGGGGCTGATGGGAGTTGTAGTCCAGCAACACCTAGAGGGCCACAAATGTTCACCACCCCTGCCCTAGAACAACAAGTTCACTCTGAAAAAAGAACAAGGCTATTTGCAGTTAGGAAAGTGGTGGGGAAACACATTGAAAAATGTGAGCTGAATGAATGATTAACGGCAAGGCGTATAAGCGCCCCAGAAGCAAATCAATAAATATATGGGACAGGTGTTTGTCATATACATAGCTGTCAAGTTCTCCCTTTTTTAAAGGGAAATTCCCTTATGCTGAATAGGCTTCCTCACGAGAAAAGGGAAAACTTGACAGCTATGGTCATATAACCACCCTGCAAAGAAATTGGAGCAAACACTCGATAAAGATCAGGGGTGGTCTAGTTTCCATGTTAGCAAATTAGGGCGAATGCCCAATAAACAGGTCATTTGGAGCAGCCCCTGAGACAGTTTGCAACCAGATTATCTGAAGCACCATGTGCACATACGAATCTGCCCTGGCCTTGAGATCAGCTCTGGAGATGTTTGTGGCCCCGCCATTGAGATTGATGAGATTTCTGGGCACAAGAGACAGACAGGATATTCCTGGGGGGGGCATTTGTTTATTTGTTTATTTATTTAATCAATTTCTATCCTACCCTTTTCCCCAAGTTGGGATTCAAGGTGGCTTGCGACATTTAAAAACACCAGTGTAGAATAATAAAAACAAACCAGGTAAGGGCAATCAGTGAAATACATTGTAACAAATGTAAAAATGCGTAGCAACCTAGTACTGCCTGCACCTTATTTTTCAAAGGCCTGTCTGAACAGGCAAAAAGGGAGACTGTCTAACTTCTCCCATACTGTGGAAGGAAATTCCACAGTATGGGAGCAGACACAGAAAATGCTCTCTCTCTCGTGTCGCCACCAACCATGTTTCTGATGCTCATGGGAGCAAGAGAAGGTCCTCATCCTGATGATACGGATGGGCTCCACTTGGCTAGTTTTTAAGAGGATATGGGAAATGTCTTGTCTTCCCCTCTCAGAGGAGGAGGAGGAGGAGGTGCTAATACACATTTCTCTGCAATATGTTTCACAGTCGCCATTGTTATGTTAAGAAGTTTCAGCATTAAGTTGTGGTTTCATTGATTTGTTATATAGTTGGATGTAAGCCACCTCTGAAAGGCAGCACATAAATCACAGAAATAAATAGATGGCACTTCACTGAGAGGTGGTTTCAATGCTGCATGAGCATTTTCACTGCGCCGCATGACAGCTGTTGCCACATGTGTGCGCAGCCATTTGTTTATGGGTGGGGGCATCTTAGAGATCAGCCCTTAGAGCTCATGTCACTTGACCCTTTTCGCTATGGACACTTGATTTATAATGGGTTGGATGCAAAAGTGCCTTTGGGGTTTGCAGCAGTTTTGGTTTAGAGAAAATGCAAGTAAGAGGAGACATGAAAGAGTAGTAGAATCTTAGAATCGGGAGGGAGCCAAGGCTCATCTAGTCCAACCCTCTGCAATGCAGGAATCTCAGCTAAAGTATTCATGACAGGTGGCCATCTATATTATATAATTATGTATGGAATGGATAAAGCGGATAGATAAAAACTTTTTCTTTTACTTTCTTAACACTTGAACTCATGGGCATCCTGAATGCTGGAAAATTCGGCACAGATAAAAGATAGAACTGGAGAGAAACCCAAAAGATATTAACGTGGTAAGACAGATTAAAATACTACAAAATGAATTATCAGCTCTGATAGGAAACGAATTAGAGAAAAAAATAAAGTGGTTAAAGCAAAGAACGTTTGAGTCCGGGGGGAAAGTAGGCCGGCTATTAGCCTGGCAATTAAGGAAAAAACAAGAAATTAGCTTAATTTCAAATATTAAGGATGGGAATAAAAATTGGACCAATGGGGAGGATATTAAAAAATGTTTTGTAAATTATTATAGAAAATTGTATAAGAAAGAAGATATAAGTCAGGGGAAATTGGAAAAGTATTTTGAAAAGTTAAATTTGGCCAAGATAAAAGAGGAGGAAAAATTAGTACTAAACAATCCTATAACAGAACAAGAAATAATAGGGGCTATAAATAAGCTGAAATTGAGTGCGAAGCTGCGAGTCTGGGAAGTGGAGGTGGCCAATTCTTCAAAGAACATTCAGCAAATGAATAGACTGTGAGTAATTTGGATTCTTTGGAATGTAAATTAAGGCAACAATTTGGACCTGGGAGAGAGGGGAAAAGAGGAAGCCACCCCCCCCTACGGTAACATAAGAGACAGTAAACAGTAACCCGAAGCCGTAAACAGAAGATTTCAACTTAAAAGGATTCCTCAAAGGCATCAAAGAGAATCTCCCCTAAATGCAGGGTAAAAGGGGAGAGAGACTGTGGTTGTGATTGCCCTGCAGAAAGAAGTTAAGACTAAGAAAGACCTTTCTGTTCCTCGGGAGCCGGCAGCCCAGACAATCCAGTGAGTTGATCAGGATTTATAGTTAAATTCTATTTCTATCTTTATCTCTGGACTTTTTGGAAATTCTTTTTTGGTTTATATACTTTTGAAATGTGAGTTCGAACTTTATTTTTAAGAATGCAGCCAGCTTGTTAAAATGGAGTCGAGAAAATAGACTGCGATTATATTCCACCCCATGTGACAAGTTTTGACCTTGACAGGACTGAACTATGTCAACAAAAAGGTACCCGCCTGAGTTTCAGCGGACTGTTTTGACCTTAATGTGGGAAGCAAGAATAGAACTATGTCAAGAGGAGACACAACGGCAAGTGTTACAGAAACAATTCCAGATGATGATGGCAGAATATGATTTCTTAGAAGATGAAGCTTTTGAAACTGAAGAAGACGAATGTGAGAATGACAATGATGAGGACTGTGATGACTTAACACAAAATGAAGCCCATCACGAAAAAAATGATGATTTTACTCTACAAAAAGTTGGATGGAGTGCCTCCCCTTCGAGGGGGGCACGATTGGACTTACTGGAACTCCAGAATGACCACAGGGAAGAAGGAAAAATTAAGCAGAGAAGAGAAGAAGCTCAGGGGTCTGATATGGAGGCCTGGATGGCAAAAGACTGTAAACAGGGGGTGGGGTGAAGGGAAAGTGAAGTTGTGATTGTAAGGATGGGTTAATAGGACTATAACTGGACTGCTGACTATGGAACTTGCTGGATTGGTGGGGTGGAGCCAGTACTCGGGGGGGTGTAAGGTTAGTTTGGGAATAATTATAGGTTTAAAAAGTGAATTGATTCTGGAAAAAGGTGAAAATATGGAGGCCTATAGAGGGGTAAAAATTAGGCACGGGAAGAAAAAATGGGAGTTTGATTTCTCAGTGAGTGGACAATAGGCGAAAATGATAATAGTTAGTTTAAAAGTGGTATAAGATATAAAGGTGTATGTTATAAAATATGAACTATGAAACTGTTGAAGATGATAAATAAGGGAGGAAAACCGGGGAAGGGGGGAGGGTGGGGAAGCCCACAAAATATGGTTTAACAATTATGAATTTAACAATTATGATGAATTTTTTTTTGTCTTTTTTCCTTTTTGTCTTTTTTTTCTTCTCTTTTTTCTCTTTTTCTCTTTTTGTATTTTCTTTTTTTTTGGTATGACAATAGATGGTTGGATGGATGAACTCCTGCGTACTGCCCTGGTTCACTGGAGCTCCCTGGTGGCAGGGGGGGGCTTCGGGGGCAGGGGAGGAGGAGGAGGACAGAAACCCAATCATAAAATGGACCACTTCTGACTGTTCACCTGCGTGGGATACTTCTGTGGCAGGGGAGGACCCATGGAGGGGGGTGGGAAGAAGGTGGAAAAGGTGTATATGTATGTACCATCTTTTGTAATTTGTAAAATCAATAAAAATTATGTTTTAAAAAAAATATAAATAAGCTGAAATTAGGAAAATCCCCGGGCCCAGATGGCCTGACAGGCCAACATTACAAAATCTTTAGAGAAGAAATAATAGGATCGTATCAGAGATTGCTTGATGAAATTTTGGAAAAGGGTTTACTCCCTAAAACGTGGCAAGAAACATACATAGTCCTGATCCCGAAAGACGAGATGAAAAAAGATGTGGTGGGTAATTTCCGCCCTATTTCCCTTCTTAACACGGATTATAAAATTTTTGCAACAATCCTGGCAGAGAGATTAAAAGGGATCCTAAATAGGCTAATTGGGAGGGAACAGCAGGGATTTTTACCAAAAAGGAAAATGTCAAATAATATGAGACTTTTGTTAAATGCCATTGAATATTTAGAATGGAATCCCAGCCAGAAAGCAGCTTTTGTCTTCCTCGATGCAGAAAAAGCATTCGATAATTTGAATTGGGTATTTCTAAAAAAAGTAATGGGGAAAATTGGAATTGGGGGTAAATTTTTAAATGGGATAAATGCAATTTACAATAAACAATCGGCAAGGTTAATTATAAACGGAGATACAACAGATGAATTTGAAATAGGAAGAGGCACAAGACAAGGGTGCCCCCTCTCCCCGCTACTGTTTATTCTATCAATAGAGAGTTTAATAATTGAGATAAAAGAGAATAAGGATATTAGAGGTCTAAGGGTCAAAAATAGTTTATTCAAACTCCGAGCTTTTGCGGACGACATTATGATTATAGTAGAGGATCCGAGCTTTTCAATACCTAATCTCAAGACGAAATTGAAAGAATATGGGGAAGTAGCAGGATTTAAGGTAAATAAAGAAAAAACTAAAATGATTGTGAAAAATATAAAGGGGAAAGAATTGGAGAAATTGGAAACAGATATAGGGTGGGAAATAGCTAAAAGTGTAAAATATTTGGGAATAGTAGTTTCGGCAAACAATGTTAATTTATATGAAAATAATTATTTGAGAATGTGGAAGCAGATTAAAGGAGATTTGGAAAGATGGGGTAATTTGAATTTAACAATGATGGGAAGAATTGCGACCATAAAAATGTCAATTTTACCAAAATTTCTGTTTTTATTTCAGATGTTACCAATCATAGAGAAAAATGAGGTATTTGAAGAGTGGAGGAGGGAGTTAAGTAAATTTATCTGGAACAACAAAAAACCCAGGATCCAATACAAACTCTTAACAGATAGTAAAGAAAGGGGCGGGTGGGGGGTACCGGATTTAAAAATATATTATGCAGCAGCAAATTTATGTTGGGTGAGAGATTGGATTACTTTGGAAGATAGGGAATTATTGGATATTGAGGGCTTTAGAAATAATTACGGATGGCATGAGTATCTTATGAATGAAAGGGAGAAGAAGTATAGAGAACTTACGGACCATGTGGTGAAAAAATCACTATTTAAGTTTTGGGAGGAGAATAAAAGGATTTTGGAACCCAAGATTCCCTGGTGGTTATCACCAACTGAGATAACATCTGTGAAGGGAGGAATGAGGAAGGGAAGATGGATAACATATCGTGAACTGATTGAAAATAAGGAGGGGCAATATGTATTGAAATCGTACAACCAGATAAAAGAAGATTGCACAAGCTGGCTCCAATACAATCAAATACAAAGTATATTCCAAAAACATAAACTAATTGGCTTCCAAGAGAAAAAATCAAAATTACAAGAAATACTATTGGATAAAGAAGATAAACATTTGACTAATTTATATAAATATTTGCTAGAATGGAACCTTAAAGACGAGGTGGTTAAGTGTAATATGGTTAAATGGGCACAAGACGTAGGGAGAACAATTTACAGTGTACAGTGGGATAAACTGTGGACCGAAAGCCTAAGATTCACAGCGTGTACATCAATAAAAGAAAACATAATGAAAATGGCCTATAGATGGCACTTACCACCGGAGAAAATAGGGAGAATCTACAAATCGGAATCGAACAAATGTTGGAAGTGTCACAAAAATATAGGTACATATATGCATTGCTGGTGGTGGTGTGAAGGTGTGCAGGATTTCTGGAATAAAATATATGAGAAAATGAAGAGCATGTTAAAATTAACCTTCACAAAATCACCAGAGATATTTTTACTAAGCATGATCCCAGACAGTGTGCCCAAAGATAAGAGATGTATTCTGTTGTATGGGAGTGCAGCGGCCCGGACATTGTTAGCACAAAAATGGAAGGGTGAAGAACTGCCAGGGGTGGAGGATTGGCAAAGTAAGATGGTGGAATATATGAATTTGGCCAAAATGACGGCAGCAATTAGGAATGTCCCTAGACAGAAGATCCAAAACGAATGGCAATTAGTCGAAGAGTACTTCAAAAAGGAAGGTATTAAGACAGAGTTGGTGATTTGCTTAATCTAAAGAATGCATGAAGAGAGTGAATAATTAAAGATAAGGAAGTGAGGTTTTATTTTTAGAGAACTAGGAGGAAACAAGCAGAGGAGGAAGGACAAGTAAGCGCTAAGTCAACAATCGGAAGTATTTTTTATAAATTATTTTTTAAATGTTGGATCTTTTTCTTTTCTCTCTCTTTTTCTTTTCTTTTCTTTCTGTTTTCCTCTCCCTGCCCCTTCCCTACACTTTTGGCCATCTGTTTTTCGCCTTTTTCGTCCTTTTCCCTCTTTCTTTTTGGGCTCACCTGACTCTACCATGATTATGAATTTTTATTTTTGGATGAACTTAATCTAAGGATGAGGTGGGGTGAGGCTAATCTTTGTATATTATATCTTTACTATCACTTTATTATAAGTTTTTTGTTCCTTTTTCTTTTGAATTATTACCTTTATCACTTATGATTTGCTATGATTTTGTATTATTTCTTTATTATTTATATTTATATTTTGTTTAAGTATGTATGAATTTAAAGAAATTGTATTTTAACATGAACTTTAATAAAGTTGACATTTTAAAATTAAAAAAAAAAAGATAGAACACACGAGCATACAGTTAAACTGTGGGACTCACTCCTGCAGGAGACAATGGCTAACAACTTGGATGGCTTTAAAAGAGGATTGAAAAAAATTCATGGAGTGAGTTTCAGTGAGTATGACCTGCCTGTTCTTGGAGGCTGGATTTAATGCCCCTGTGTATCCTGCCATCTGAGGCAGTTGCCTCACCTTGCCTCATGGGTTGGCCGGCCCTATAAAGCATAATGGCTGACGTTGATAAAGCCAAAGTCAGCCAGACAAAAAAATCCTTTAAACCATAAATTTATTTATCTGATTTCAGTGGGATAAAAGTGAGATTTAGTCTACCTGGATTGTAGCCAACACCATCTTGTGCTAACTCAAAGGGAGTCTTTAATTTTCTCTCTCTGGTGAGTCTGAAAGCACAAAGAGTTCTGGAGCTAAGGAACACCTGAGGATCCATATTGATGCTATCAATGGGTGAATCAGTCAGTTTCGGATTCTCCCTGTTTCATGTTTTTCCATTCGTAAATTCAGTTCCCCACATTTCCACATCATGATTTCTTTTAAAATAGCTATGCATGAAAATTAACCAGCATTTTAGTGTGCAATTTTGCTTAATATTCACATTTTTGTAGGTTATCTTAATTGATATATACATTACTTGGCTGGAGAATTGCATTGCAAAATTTGGAGAAGTACGAATTTCAAAGGATGGCTATGCTTCAAGTTGTGTATTGCTTCAGAAAGTGCAAATTACGTAGGTAGTCTTGGGTCTACTGCACAACCTCAAACACACATTTGAAGGCTTCCAGTGGTTGGCCATTTAGTTGGGCTTCTTGCTCTCAAGTCAACCATCGAAGAACATCTGGCTTGGTTTATCATTAATTCTGGGAATGTGCATTTGTAATACATTTTTGGGGGAACTGTTGCTATTATTCCTGGAGAGCACTGTAATGAACAATTTTAAGCTTGTTCTACTGGGAGACCAATTTCTACTTAAGACAGGGGTTCCCAACAAAATTTTCTCGAGGACCCCTCATCGAGCCGCTATTGTGACAAGGACCCCCATTAATTCCTAATCCTAAATCTAATTCCTAATTCCTAATCTAATTTTTCCAGTAAGCTTAACACTGATCTTGGAAGGGTTAGGTTCAAGGGACGCCGACGATTTAGGTTCAATGGACACTGACAAGATCGGTTCGAGAGTCACTGACTTACTTGCTTGAACATCAAATGCATTATCTTCCTCTTCATCTGTAGGCCTTTGTCGTTTTAACGAACCACTTTTTAATCAATGGTCCATTTTTAACTACGCGAACTGTAGCTTCCGCGAAAAACAACGCTTTGTTTACAAACACTACTGTTTTGCAAAGAGGCAGCGCGCGCCAGGGAGGAGGGAGGGGAATGGAGAAGACAGGGTACCTGCGCAGTAGCGCGCAAATGAAGCCGACGCACGCAAAGCATCTTGGGGAGGTGAGCGTTAGTAGAATGCGTGCGCTGCCTCTTTGCAAAACAGTAGTGTTTGTAAAGTGCCACCTAACGGCATACAGCAGAACTACTGCCTCTATCTAATTCTAGTTTTGCGCTAGACTCTGCTCATGCAGGAAGCGGCCAAAACAAAAAAATCTGTTATCATACGAAATATATTTAATATATTTTTTATTCTAATAGCATCTTGCGGACCCCTCTGGCATAGCTCGCGGACCCCTGGGGGTCCGCGGACCACCTGTTGGGAACCACTGACTTAAGAGATTGTTCTGCAGACTCAATTATATTAGTTGCTATCATCTTTTTATTGCCAGAAAGTGTGTCTTTTTAAAAAAAAAAAAAAAAACACCTACAGAAAAAGTTGCCAATTGCTGTTATAGAGAAATCAGACTAACATTTGGGAGGAAGACATCTTAAGACTCCAACTTAGAAACCTGGCATCTTGTACTACAACATAAGGAGAAACACACTTGTCAACGTCGTCTTCATTTTGGTTTCCAGCTAGAAGTTAAGCAAAGAAATCGTTACTAGTGGAGAAATAATTTTTGCTTCTTACCAGGAAAGTGAGACACTGACTTCCATATTTCGGAATGCCATCCATTTCTGAACCCATTTCTCTTTGTTTAATAAACTATAACCTTCCCAGTACAAGCAGACTAGGTACATTTTCCAACCAGTGACCAATATTCTTAAGCATGGACCCAGTTGCATAGACTGAGGATGTGATATCCAGAGTTCAAACTGCACTAGAGTTTTGGAAAAGCAGGAAGAAGAGTTCTAGTCATCCTTCATAGTCGATGATCATTTGTTTCTTCATATTATCAACTTCATGCTCTGAGGAAGACAGGGCTAGCTACAAGTTTTTGAGGACCTCCAGGAAAGATGCTCCCATGTCCTGCTTGGAGACTTTCCACAGGCATGTGGGTTGCTACTATGAGAAGAGAATGCCTTTGTTCTCTGATAGTATACCAAAATGTGACCACACCAATCAATGCACTGTCTCATAGTCTGAGGGTACATTATGTATCTGCCTTGCTGAAGCTAAGCAGGTCTTGGTCTGTTCAGTGCTTGGGAACCTCATGAATGCTGCCTTGAGCTCCATGATGGAAAAATGGGATGTGGATGCAATAAATAAATTAATGTGCTATTTAACTGAGACTCATTAGAGCATCGGAAGTGATGTATAGTGCAAGAGTCTGAATTTAATGAAAAATTAAATAAATAGGTAAGTTCTATATCTACCATTCAAGTGATGCAAATAATTTTGTAAAAGTAGTATTACTATTCTACAGCTTTCCCTGACTTGGTGCTCTCCAGATGCTGTTGGACTCCAGTTCCCATCAGCCCCTGCCAGAATGGCCAATAGTCAGGGGTGATGGGAGTTGTAGTATAACAACATCTGGAAAGTCCCAAGTTGGAGAAGGCTGTTAGATGCTGATTTTTTTAAAAAATATAAAAAATGAACACAAATGCGCGCACACAGAGTTTGTTCTCTTATTGGGGTTACCTTTTCACTTAATCTGCTGACAAGATCTGTTTATCCTTACGAAAATGCAAAGGTCTGATTGCCGGTAAGCATTGCCAAAAATGGACAAGTCTTCATGGCCTGGACATTCCTTCTGGACATTCCTTTGTTACAGGAACCAATTCTTCTTCCTACTTCCCTGAATCGGGACTCAAAGGATTTATTAGAACAGGTCCATTGCTTAATTTTGTGTTTTTGGTATGTTTTTGTTTTTTTAAAGAACGCTCTATATTTTCTATATGGCATTCCAAGTTGAAGTTATGATCAGATGCTCTTCTTTGCCCATTAGATTCAATGAGGAGAGCAGATTCACTTTGAAGGGGAGGGGGGATTGCAAGATCATCATGTTTTACTATCCTGGGATGAAAGGTAAACGCATAAGCTTTGAAGTGTTTCTCTGATTTCTCTGTCTGTCTGTCTGTCTGTCTGTCTGTCTGTCTGTCTGTCTGTCTGTCTGTCGTTTTGTTCAATGTCTTAGCACATGTCTAACTGGTTTACTTTAAACAAACAAACAAATAACCCAAAGTGCAAAGCAAGCCACAGTAGCCCACAAGAATAAAAGATTGAAAATACACTGCAGGGCCATGCTTTTATAGGCTGCATTTGGACAGTACTTTATTCCACCTTCCCAACATTTCCTTACTTTTCACAAAGTAGATCCCAGGAGGTGGACATTTGCCCACCTCTGCTGTAAAACACAGGCCAGTGTTTTAAAATGCAATCATGGGCCGCTTGAAAATTGCAGGCCACTGAATAATTTTTCCACCTCTTGTAGCAATTGTATTGTGCTACGCTATACAATGTATGATTTTTGATTTTATTTTTTCAGACACAAAATGGACCACCTGAATGAAGCTTGTGGACCAGTGGTGGTCTGCAGGCCAACAATCTGGGAACCCTGACAGAGACACTGTGCGTTGGGAGTGCTTGAACGATCCAGTCACACCTGTGTGGAGATGTGGCTAGCTCTGCCGCAATGGATGATGATAGAGTCAAGCCCAGGGCAGCTATCCACACAAAACCCAACAGGTAACCTCTGCTGTAGGCAACCAACCAACACCCTCCCTAACACTCACTAGCCTGTGCATATTTTTAATGCCTTCATGGGATTTCTGCTTTTTGAAAATCCTGCCTTTTGATGACTTAAGATGCTTTTAATTGCCTATCTTTCACTGGGTCATTTTTTTAAAAAAATAAAAAAGTCTGTATCATGAACAGAGAAAGGAAGGTGGGGGAAAATCTTTTGCGCCTCACTTAAAAATTAAAACCACATAGGATCTTTAACTAGGCCCAGGCTGCTCAGTGCTTATTAGCAATGACCATTAACCAATCACTTATGGATTTGCTTCGAGTGTTCATAGATACTAATGGGTTTTAGAATTCCTCGAGAATCCTCAAAGGTCAAAGGAAGAAAATGAAGTATGAAGTGATAAAAAATGGATTAGGTGACTAATGGACAGGTTGTATATAAAACAGGTCCAGAACAAAACACTGCATTTTTTTGCCATTCAGGTTGATGCAGAAAGAAAATATTCTCGGGAGTTCTGGTCTGGCCCTTTTGCCAAGGAAAAAAGGGACACTGGGATTTTGCAAAGATAGTGTTTGAAAGTGCCAACTTTACCTTATCACATCCGCATGCCTGCACATTCTGTCTCTGTGACTGCCAGGCTGAACTTAAGACTTGTTAAAACCATGAACTTGCTGTGAACCAGAGCTTAATGGACTTTGGCTGAACTCGGGGCAAGATGAAACTGCCCCATTCACAGCAATGGGAGGAGACTCTTCACCATCTTTTGCCACCTTCACCTTTGAGCTCCGAAAGCCAACCCAGGCAGGCCGGTTGTACAATGTATTGAACGCTATGCAGAGTTTGGTGAGTTTTCAGTGGGGAAAAGAATTCAACAACTGCCCAGGCCCTGAGATCATCCTCAAGAGGCCTAGGCCTGGCTTTCAGAACCACCATCACAATCATATTGGTGGGTACCAGGTGCAGGGCCTTTTTTAGTGGTGGCTCCACATCTTTTCAACTCTTTCCCCCAGGAGGTGCATATGGCCTCCTTACTGTGATTCTAAGAATATTGAGGCAACTAAAAGGACACTGTATATCGAATGGTATAGCCATTCAATTTGCATTTTCCCTTTGCTGGTTTTATTGATGTTGCTATTGCTAGCTTCATATTTTAGCTGCTGCTGTTTTGTTAATTCACTGGGTTCTTTTATTTATTTACTATTGTTTCACATGTGGGGCAAGGGGTCAGTGTGTCTGTTAAGCAGAAGGGACAGCTATGGGGCAGGATTCCTGCATTGCAGGGGGTTGGGCCAGATGACCCTCAGGGTCCTCTTCCAACTCGGCAGTTCTATGATTCTATGTTATATTTATGACTTTTCACATGCGGAATATAAATATACGCAATAATGAATATGCAAATGAACAGTAGGTAGCTACTATGTGCATTTTTCAGAACCTGATGCATACATGGAACTTTGAAATGGCTGCCCACCACAAATGGGTCTCCAGTTTATAGCAACTGCCTGTTCCCATGTGTCAGGCTTTGGGGGATCGTCTTCCTCCCCTGTGGCAGTAAATAAGAAGAGATCAAATGAAAGGAACGTCTTACCAGTTAGATTCTTTAAAAATCACAGTGAGAGACAAAGAACCTAGAAATGGGGGTGCTCCCAATTAAGGCTCACACCCCCTCCATCCCTATTAATCTACGTCACTACATAATCTGAGCGTGTACCCATTGCGGTTTCTGTTCTAACACTTTCTGAGCTCTCCGTGTCTTTAGGGAAGGAGGGTGAATGCTTTCGAGAGACTGTGAACCTGTTAACGCTCTCTCTTCCATTGTTTCTTCTCAGTATTTCCCAGCTTCTGCCTTCTGAACTATGCCCCTCTGCAAACCACAGTTCCAGTTTTTTCTGCCCTCTTGCTCCTGAGAAGATTCAGGATCAGGATCAGGACCATTCTTCCTCAGTGCAGCCGTCCTCAGCACGGTCCCTGACACATGCAGTCCTCAACACTCCCAAGCCATTGAAGCAAGTGGCTACGAAGGGCAATGGCCCTTTAAGAAACAGGTGCTCAGAGCGGGAAGGGTTAACAGGAGGTCCAGCCCATAAGGATATAAGAAGAACCTGTCAATGCCCCATCTGGTACAGCACCCTGCTCTCACAGTGGCCACCAAAATGGCTGTGGGACATCTGCTCCTGTGGTTTCCATCAACCGGTATTCAGAAGCATTAAAGCCTTTGGCCATGGAGGCAGAACCATTGGTGCTAAGAGCCATTGATGCAAGAGTTGCCAATGCACACGATTATTTTCATTTTGTATTTCTTGTTGTAAACTGCCCTGTGATCTTCGGATGAAGGGTGGTGGGGAAACTTAATAAAAAATAAATGCAAAGAAATAAAATGGGTCCCAACCCATTTTCTGATTCATAGAAAACTGAAGAGGAATATGTGCATGCTCATTCTGAAATAAGGCTCGTTTGTGTCTGATGTGGCAAGTGTAATTTAGGGTTGCAGACGTAATCAATAACAATATTTGAACATGAGTGGGAGTGCTTCATCCTCTGGGCTATTTGTTTTTGACAGGCAAGAATTGGGCATCTCTTCATTCCAGTAAGTGTGTGACAGTGTTTCCCCGTTGTGCTGTGCCTCTAAATAATAAGACCTGAAACCAGTAAAAGTTGGAGAGGATTGATTCTATCTGCAAAGAGAATCTTTTAGGTGTATGCCCTGTTTTCCCACAGCTTTCCAGATCAAAGCCCTTCCCTGAAATATTGAATTATCAGGCTTACAAATCAGGTTCACTTCATTTTTTACCAGCATTAGTGCTGCCATCAATTCAGGGGCTTTTGGGGGCTAATGGTATTGCGGGAATGTTAATAGTTCCTCATTATGCCCAGAGAAGCAATACTGAGGCCTCTTTAAAAAGACAGCTATGTATAAATGGCAACTGGTTTACCATTTTGTAAGTGGCACATTGAAAATCCATTTCAGGCTGGTCGAATTCGGGAGACGTAGAAAGCATCTGCAAAGCAGAACTTCTATATTTAAATACGCCATGGTGCTGGAGTAACTTAATTTATTTATAAAGTGTATGGATGCAAAAATAGCTGCGTCCCACCTTTCTGCCCTTAACAGGCTTTAAGATTAGCTCATGATGATAATTATGAAAATGAAAATGCACCAGGAGCCAGCAACAACAAGATCTGTGAAACATAATTATTATTAATAATAATAATAATAATAATAATAATAATAATAATAATAGAAGCCTGAGATGAAAATGACAGAAGCCGTGAAACTCCTTATGAGCATCTGACTTGCCACTGCAAGAACAAGATACTAAACTAGATGAAACTTTGACAATGTCCAATGGTCTTTTCTTATGTTCTTAAAGCATATGTGCCGTTGCATAGATGATAGATAGATAGATAGATAGATGATAGATAGATAGATAGATAGATAGATAGATAGATCATAGAATCATAGAGTTGGAAGAGACCACAAGGGCCATCCAGTCCAACCCCCTGCCAAGCAGGAAACACCATCAAAGCATTCTTGACATATGCCTGTCAAGCCTCTGCTTAAAGACCTCCAAAGAAGGAGACTCCACCACACTGCTGGTGGAGGAAGCCGCTTCGTCACCCGGGGCGGCAAATTGCTGTGCGTGGGGGGAGGGGGATCGCTACGTAATGATGCATGCGTCACTACATAACGAAGCTGCACATGTGCACTACGTGGAGGGGGATTGCACTCCCCCCGCAACTTCAAAACAGAGCCTCCAGCCTCCTGGTCGAAAGCCCGCTGGTGCAGAGGGTGCGCCGTGCAGCGCCGAGCAAGACTTTCTCCCTGGAGGCTGGAGGCTCCGTTTTGAAGTCGCCGGGGGGGCATGCGATCCCCCTCTACGTAGCGAACCCCTTTCTGGTAGAAAGCCTTGTTTGGCGCGGTGGGCGGGTGCCACCCTGGATCGGGAGGCTGGAGAGGGGTGACAGTCAGTGCCCCGCGACTCCCGTGCCTCCAGTCTCCCGGTAAAAAGCCCTCTGGAGGGGCTTGGCTTGGGAGTTGCGGGGTGGGGCACAGACTGTCACCCTCCCTGAGTGGAACCCGGGGCAGACTGCCCCTATTGCCCCCCTTGCTACGCCCCTGCCGCCCCTGCGCCCTGAGCGATGCCACAATTTGCCACATCCCACTCCTGCCTTCCGTTCCACATCCTTGTTGCAGGCCCCTCTTGGAATGGTACCCAGGGTGGGTGAACTGGCCGTGCTCCCCCAAATCTGCCTCCAGTTCCCTTCACAGAGCTACAGTTCTCAGAGTGGTTTAAGCACCAACCCCTCTTCCTAGAAAATTTTAGGATTTGTTTGGGGTGGGGGGAGAATAGAGGACGGTCTTCAAACAACTCTCAGCACGCTTAACAAACTACACTTCCCAGGATACTTTGGAGGAAGCCTTGACTGTTTAAAGTGATCTTATACTGCTTTAAATGTATAGTGCAGATGGGACTCATGTCTACATGGCTCACCGTTCAGTTACTTGAAAAGGAAATCAATGTTGGGTAAATATTGGGGATAAGTGCAGAACTTAAGTGGCCACCGTAAGTTTTGTGGCTTTCCACCGTGGTCACGCTGTCACTTGCCACAGCCTAAGAGGAAATTCCAAAGTCATCTGCCAGCCTAAATGCTTAAGTGCTATCAGCCCTGTGTGATTCAGGCCTATAAAACCTACCTAAGAAGCACTTTCTCTCTTAAGATCAGCTTTTTCTTGCCCTCGCATGAAATGCAGATGGCAATCCACATCTCATAACAAATCACTGTGTTAAACTTACAGTATCACAATGCCTTCATATACATATATGGTGCCACCACACTTGTTCTGGTCTCCTGACCATAGCTGCCAAGTCTCCCGTTTTTTTGCGGGAAACCCCCAGATTTTAATCTGTTTCCCGCTGTTATCCCGAATAGAAAAAAATCCTGGAAATTCCCCGGATTTCCTACCTGCCAGGGAGGCTCCATTTCGGGTGCCGCTCTGCCCATGTCTGGGCACCGGAAATCGGGCAGCTCCGGCACTGGAAGTTGCTTCTACGCATGTCCAGGCATGTGTAGAAGTGACTTCCAGTGCTGCGCCGCTGCTGATCCCGCTCCTGACCTCAGAATGGATCGATGGAAAAAGTTCAGAAGAGGGCAACCAAAATGGCATATGGGGAAGAAGTTCCAGTGGCTTCCTTTCAAATGAAACAAAGCCAGGGTACATGCTGGGTCCCTGGTTCTCACTGCTGAGAAATGTTGGGGTGCATGTGTTATTATGTGTTCAGGCTTGGGGTCACTGCTGAAAATGCATAGCTGCCAAGTTATCCATTTTTTAAGGGAAATTCCCTTATGCTGAATAGGCTTCCTCGTGAGAAAAGGGAAAACTTGGCAGCTATGAAAATGGTGGATGGTTGCCAGCATTGAGCAGCCAGTATGGTGTAGGGGTTAGAGCAGGCTTCCTCAAACTCGGCCCTCCAGATGTTTTTGGCCTACAACTCCCATGATCCCTAGCTAGCAGTACCAGTGGTCAGGGATGATGGGAGTTGTAGTCTCAAAACATCTGGAGGGCCGAGTTTGAGGAAGCCTTGGTTAGAGTGTTAGAATAGGACATGGAAGACCAGGGTTCAAATCCCCACTCAGCCATGAAGTGTAGTGGGCGTCAAAGAGTGAGCTAGCAGTAAATCACACCATTCAAAGTTGGCGTTAACTCTTTATTAGCAAAAACACGACCTTCACAGGCTTGGCTGAGTGTCAGGCTTAATGAGCACAGCAGCTCATTCCCGGTAGATCTGGCATGATGAATCGCTTGCTGAGACTGAAAGTCCCCGCCTCCCCACAGCCGTCTAAGTCCCCTCCGTTCCAGGGCTATTCCCAAGCATTAGGAGACTGTGCCTGCATGCAGGCTGCCCCTGCTCCAGAAGGGGAGCTTGTCACAGCAGGAAGGGGGAGACACCCAAGACTCTTCATCAGTCTGAATCCTCTCTGCCTCTTGGCCTCCTTCCTCCCCTGCTTCAGCTTCTGCCTCTGATTCTGGACTTCTCTCTGCCACAGACTCTCCCTGCTCACTAAGCCCTGTGACCTCTTCAGCTTCAGGCATCTCCTTCTTCTCCCTCTGACCATTCATTGTTGTTCCACCACATGGGCTCTGAGCCTTCTTCCTTTGGTGGTTCCCCAGCTGCTTCCTCTAACCGTTCTTCTGTGTCCAGCTAATCCATGACAGTGGGTGAGCATGGGCCCACCACTGTCTCTTAGGCTAACTTATCTCACAGG
The DNA here is from genome assembly GCF_963506605.1 of Zootoca vivipara. Lineage (NCBI taxonomy): Eukaryota > Metazoa > Chordata > Lepidosauria > Squamata > Lacertidae > Zootoca > Zootoca vivipara. Next base: position 19,088,020 of record NC_083283.1, on the reverse strand, counting down.
TGAGGATATTATAAGGGGGTGAACCATGTGTGCTACTTTGAGCTCTTTGCAGGAAAGGTGGGGTATTAAATGTGATAATCATCATAATAAAATGGGACTGAAGCCGAAATAAGGAAATGTTTTTCATGGTGATTCACAGGTAGTTCTTGTAAAATAAAACGAGAGAGTAGCTGCCAGGCCTGAGCGAGAAAGACTTATTCTTCAGAGAATCCCTCGTGGGTGTGATGTTGGCTTTGAGATCATCTTCTTGAAAAATCAATGTCCATTTGTATGACCAATACATATGGCTGTCATCCAGTTCACCGTTGCTCTGCATCATCTGATGAGAGAGCGAGCAATGCCTGATCAGATTACCTGGACCTTGATTTATAATTAAGAAATTAATCTTGTTTCTGAATATAGGTTTCAACCTTATTACTTTCTATTAAATCTTTCTTTCAAGAGGCTTCCATCCAATGGAAGAGACATGACATGAACGTCCTTTTATTTTTTACCACACTAGCAAACATCTAAGCCTAAGCGTTGTGCCTGAAAATCAGGATGAAGGCCCAAGAAGTAGTTCATCTGGAGGAGCCTGAGGTTAAACAGAAACTAACCCTTTGAGCCATTTTTTATGAGGAAGATCCAATCAGCCTCCTGCAGCCAAATGGCTCAGTGGCTTCTTGCAATCTTATCCTCATTGCCCTCAATCATTGGTTGATTTATATACCGCTTTCCCACAAAATGGTGCCCAAAGCTGCTCATAAATGAACCCAATGAGTAAGATACAGTAATTAAAAAAAAGATAGAACACATTAAAAACAATTTGAAATAATTACCGGTAGACCTAATGCTGCCCAGCTGATACAGTGGTCAGGTATCTCTGGTCTGTGACCGTAATAAATCCATTCATTCATTCAGCGGTCAGGGGCATCCTAAGCAAACCTTGAAGGTGAGGAGAAGCACAATCTCTCAAGAAACAAGTCAGGTGCTTGTCAGCTGGGATACAGATGCCCCTTTCAGGTGGGGCAGGTATCCTTCCAGCTCTTACCTGAAATTTAGGTGTCCACCCTGAAGGGTTGTTAAAAAGGTAAAGGTAAAGGACCCATGACAGTTACGTCCAGTTGCGAATGACTCTGGGGTTGCAGTGCTCATCTCGCTTTACTGGCTGAGGGAGCCGACGTTTGTCCACAGACAGTTTTTCCGGTCATGTGATCAGCAGGACTAAGCTGCTTCTGGCGAACTAGAGCAGCGCACGGAAAAGCCGTTTACCTTCCCGCTTGGAGCAGTACCTATTTATCTACTTGCACTTCAATGTGCTTTCAAGCTGCTAGGTTGGCAGGAGCTGGGACCGAGCAATGGGAGCTCACCCCGTTGCGGGGATTCAAACCGGCGACCTTCTGATCGGCAAGCCCTAGGCTCAGCAGTTTAGAACACAGCGCCACCCGCGTCCCGGGTGTTAGCAACATGTTAATACACTTGTTGCAGGTGTTTTGTAAGTCAATGAAGCTGCTTTCTCTTAATCCCAAAAATCATATTGTGTCTTCATTCCTGTTGGCGTGGGTGGCCCCTGCTGTGAATGCTGATGTTGATTTTTCCCTCAGCACTCCAAACGTTTACAAAATGTTTGCCAAATATTTGATCGGCATCCAAAGATACTGTTTGATCCCCAAAATCTGGTGGTTCACACCCAGTGATGTTTTCAGACTAGACACGCAACGAGATTCAATATTGTTATGAGTTTTGAGTGGGCACAGACTCCCATAATCTCTACATTCAGTGAAGGGTCAGATTTTGAGCAAACTCATGAATGCATGAATTTAGCAAGCGGATTGTTGAAAAAGCAGTGGTGCTGATGGCTGTCCATTAGCCCCTCAATGGACATCATCAGCCAGGCAGATAAGGCTCTGCCAGGTGCGGAGGGAGAAGTTGCCAGGGTAACAGGGGGCATGATGTCACCACAGGAAAAAGTGCCCTTCGCAGGAGGCTTTTGAAACCGAGGTTACAAAGAGACAGGGGGATGCTGAAAGCCCAAGGGGAGGAGTTGTTTTCTGCAAAGACTGCTGGGAAGAAGGAGGAATTGGGAGAACTCCATGTGTGCTGGCTGGGAGAGGCTGCACCAAGAGACCGGGAGCCATGACTGGCTGCTGCTTTCGACCCACACTTGCTGAAGCTACGAGAGAAACCATAAAATACACTCTTGGCTTGTAATGTTCTGCACCCTCTCCACTGAAGGCTTCAGGTGTAAAGATGTATAAAATAAGCCACATTTCTTAAAGGCATTGGTCTCTGCTGTGCCTCTTTCCAAAGGCACACAAATCTTGGTTAAATGTCAGGGACCCTGGAATCTCTTGCAGATTGGGGTGTAATGATGTTTGACTATATTTCCGTGTTTTGATACTTGATAGCTGACTTGCAGCAGTTCGAAATGATAACAATTTATACATCACAGGAGCTTGCAAGTATGTGACAGTTAATAGCTATATTATTAGTGTTTATTGCATTTCTGTTCCAACTTTCTGCCAAAACACCCAAGGCAGTTTAGAATTGAAACCACTATAATTTAATTGCAATTATTATTATGGTTGTTTCATTTATGATTTGCTTCATTAGAAGCCTAAGTAGTTCCACAGTACTATAAATATGTATACAAAACAATTGCCTATAGATATATTACTGTGGATTACTGTTGTGTGTTTAACTAATAAAAGCTGTCCAGTATAGCTCACTTGTTTATTTGAATCATATTCTCGAGGCAATTTACCAAACCAAATAAAACAACAACAACAAAAACCTTCCTCTACAAAGCCACAAAACTGCAAAACAAAACAAAACAAAAACCCAGCATAAAACAGTCAGCCAGATTAAAATTGCATCTAAAAAGCTTGGGAAAGTAAACTTATTATTATTATTATTATTAGAATTTATATGCTGCTCTATACCTAGGGGTATAGCACTGGAAGGATAATAAGTCAAGCAATGGGTGAACCCCTCTGGAAAGAATGTGCCGTTAATGGGGTGCCACTCCTGAGAGGACCCTCTCCCTAGAATCCACCTGCCTCTTCTCAGATGTTGGGGGAGCCCACAAGAGGCGTTCCATTGAAGACCTCCAGTGTACAGATGGGTACATATGGAGACAGAGCCGTTCATGTACAGTAGCAGGTCTTGAGGTCCAGTCCTTAGCACCCGCATGCAAGATGGGGAGAGGCCTCCTTACTGAAGCCATGGAAATCTGCTACTAGTTAGTTTAGAGCAGAGGTTCTCAAACTTATTTCCTCCGAGCCACACTTCCAGAATAAAAATGTGCTGGTGTCACACTGAATCTTTTTATTGGTAGGAAATACATTGGGAAACAACAACAACAACAAACTCCTAGCAGTGCTTGATTTTGAAAAGATTGTTGTTGTTGTTTAGTCGTTTAGTTGTGTCCGACTCTTTGTGACCCCATGGACCAGAGCACGCCAGGCACTCCTGTCTTCCACTGCCTCCCGCAGTTTGGTCAAACTCATGTCCGTAGCTTTGAGAACACTGTCCAAACATCTCGCCCTCTGTCGTCCCCTTCTCCTTCTCCTTCTCTTTCCCAACATTCTTTGAAAAGATATCTATCCATATTCTGCAAATAGATAGATAGAGATCGATGAGAGATCGGTCAATGAGAGATAAAAAGATAGATAGATGATAGATAGATAGATACATTGAAATGTTCAAATGTCCTTATATCTTTCCACCTCTCCCGCCACACCAGTGTGGCACACCACACCCTTTGAGAACCACTGGTTTAGACACAACTGAGCTAGATCAATGAATGGTCTGACTTGACCTAATATGTATTCATATAATACGAGATGCTTTTGAATTATGGTGTTGGAGGAGACTTTTGAGAGTCCCATGGACTGCAAGAAGATCAAACCTATCCATTCTGAAGGAAATCAGCCCCGAGTGCTCACTGGAAGGACAGATCGTGAAATCGAGGCTCCAATACTTTGGCCACCTCATGAGAAGAGAAGACTCCTTGGAAAAGACCCTGATGTTGGGAAAGATGGAGGGCACAAGGAGAAGGGAACGACAGAGGATGAGATGGTTGGACAGTGTTCTTGAAGCTACCAACATGAGTCTGACCAAACTGCGGGAGGCAGTAGAAGACAGGAGTGCCTGGCATGCTCTGGTCCATGGGGTCACAAAGAGTCGGACACGACTAAACGACTAAACAACAACTAATAATACGAGATGCTGGATAGTAACAGTGTGACAAGAGCATTCCCCTAGTACTAAGCTTTTGGGCTACCTAGAACAGCTCCTGTGAACGTAGTCAGGCCCCAGCTCCCATCATCTCTGACCACTGGCCAAGCTGGCTGGGGTTGGTGGGTGCTGGAGTCTAGCAACACCTGGAGGGCACTGTGTTGGCTACATCTGGAGGACATATGCCCTAGAGGGATGTGATCCATCGCTGTAGCAAACAGGATGCTGGATCCGATGGAACTTGGATCTGGTACATCAGAGGAAAAATGCTTCTGGGGAGGCGGGCAGTGTACAAATGACTCAATGCTGCCCTCTCCTGGAATTCTCCTACACAAAGCCCTCTGCACCGTGTTAACAAATGCAGCAATGGTTGGATTCAGTAGGTAAAAATGCTTATTGGTTAGGGGAAAAAATAACTTTTAATAAAAAGACAGGAAAGCTTCCACTATTGCTATTGGCTCGGCTACTTTCAGTTTTTGAGTTGGCGATGCCTTCCGTCTGGCAACTCCCATTTCCTTAGCTCAGGGAATCCAGACTATTCTCATAATGGGAAGAAAAATGAGGATTTATTAAATGTAAAAACCATTACATTCCTCCGAAGAATATCCTTCACAATAGGACACAGTTGTTATGGCAGAATCAGACACAGGAGGAGCCAGAACCCAAGCACTTAAGCTGGTTTCGGCACACACGAATGACCTCAGTGGGCTTAAGAACAAGTAAACGGACTTAAGTGCTGCAGAGTTGTTTTTGCAAAGGTGTGCTGTGCTCTCTTAGTCGTCCATCAGACGACTGTGTCCTTTGTGGAGAGGGAGGGCTCTCTCTAGGTTCTAATTGGAGGTGCTGGGGTTTGTACCTAGGAACTTCTTCATGCAGCAGAGAAAAGAACATACGAAGAGTCTGCTGGATCAGGCCACTGGCCATCTAACCCAGAATCCTGCTCACCTCTGGGAAACCATCATCAGGACCCAAACACAAGAGCCTCTCCCCTCCTGTGGTTTCTAACTACTGCTGTCCAGAAGGATTACTCTGGACAGTAAGGAGCGGGGAGCGGGGGCATCTGGTTTGTTGATTTATTTGTTTTCAGAATTTATGTCTTAATGAAGGGAAAGGAGAATGTTAGCCGCTTTGAGACTCCTTCGGGTAGTGATAAAGCGGGATATCAAATCCAAACTGGTACTTTTCCTCCCCCTCCCATCCCCCTCCCCTTCTTCTCCTCCTCCTCCTCCTCCTCCTCCTCCTCCTCCTCCTCCTCCTCCTCCTCCTCCTCCTCCTCCTCCTCCTTCTTCTTCTTCTTCTTCTTCTTCTTCTTCTTCTTCTTCTTCTTCTTCTTCTTCTTCTTCTTCTTCTTCTTCTTCTTCTTCTTCTTCTTCTTAAGAGATGCAAGGCAGCTACCAAACAATAAAGGCAGTATAAAACAGAATATGCTCCTTACGCGTGCATGTGTGCACACACACACGCACACACAGGTACACATTCAAGTTAATGTCCTCAATATCTAACCTGTTGAACAAATTCCATTGGCAGAAATCGAGCCAATAAACACGGCACCATTATTTAAAGAACTTTTCAAAAAGCCGGGTCTTCCTCTGAAGCTGTATAGATATGGGGCCTGATGGGCCTCACTTGGCAAAGTATCCCATAAGGGAGGTGCCACACCAGAGAAGGCTTTGTTGACCCCAGCCTTACATTCCGCTACCAAGGGAAGTACAGCAAATCACAACTTACTGCTTATTTCCTCCTGTCCATACTACACATTTCCTGTGGTGGGATCTGAATATCACCATACTTAATGTGAGGATGGGTGCAGGAGAAAAGAGCTTTGTAGCAAGTACCCCCAACCCCACCCATGGAATGGTGTTTAATTTTCACAGGCCATTTAAAACCAATTAGCTTTCAATGTCTTAGCGTCCAGTTTCGTTGTAGTTTTATTTGGGGTGTGCGCACAGCGTTATTAGCATCTGACACCTCCCACTAATAATTATATTTTAAAGAAATCATTATTATTTATGACTAAATTATTATTTATGACTTTTCTGACGTTTTAAATATTTGAGGTTTTATTGTGTTTTAAAAATTTTGTTGGAAGTCGCTCAGAGTGGCTGGGGCAACCCACTCAGATGGGGGGGCATATAAACATTATTATTATTATTATTATTATTATTATTATTATTATTATTATTAGTCTTTAAGGAGCTACAGACCCTCTGTTGTCCTTACATAAAACAATGCCTCTAGTTTTTTTGTTTTTTACTAAAACTGGGCTTTATGTGGAACTTTGACTAGAATTCCACAAGAGGGAGCCTTTGCTTTAGAGGACACACAAAAGGCTTGCAATTGGGAAACAGAATTGCCATCATGTGCATCTTTAACTGAACCCCTTTATCCCCTTGTAAATATCCAACGAGAATGAATTTGGAATGAAATCTAATTATCATTTTGTCATTGGACTTGTTCCGATGGTATGGGGGCGAGGTGGGAAGCAACTTGGATCTTATCCTGCCATATTTATCCGAAATGACAATTTGGATGCTGCTGCTATTTGCATGACACCATTTTTATTTTAAAATGTGAGGAGCTATTGATTCAAAAGTTGATGAGAATTCAGATGTGTTGGCATGATTGTGCAAGGAGGCTGATAGATGGCGGAGCAAAAATTGAATGAAGCGCAGCACTCAAACACTGGTTAATGAAATCCACAAGCTTCATGCCTAATTCAACCAAATCATGCTCACTTTACATAGCCAAGGACCATAACGAAAGGGGTGCAGACTTCCTCTGAGCTTCTGTGACAACACTAGCTCCAGGTTTTTTGGGGGGGTGGGGTTCTTGTACAAAGTCCCCTCTCTGAGCATAGCTGCCAAGTCTCCCGTTTTTCGCGGGAAACCCCCGTATTTAAACCCGCTTCCCGTTGTCATCCCGAATAGAGAAAAATCCCGTAAATCCCCCGGATTTCCTACCTGCCAGGGAGGCTCCTTCTGCACATGTCTGGACATGCGTAGAACCAATTTCAGGTGCTGCTCTGCCCATGTCTGGGCACCGGAAATCGGGCAGAGCGGTACCGGAAGTCACTTCTACGCACATGCATAGAAGCGACTTCCGGTGCCGCACCGCTGCTGATCCCGGATTTTTCTTACCGGGAGTTGGAGGCTATGCTCTCTGAGTAAGGACCCTGCTTTCTGCCCTGCTGCAAACTTTCATCCTCTTACTCCTGCAAGGCAGATTGAGGCTGCCACCTCAGGAGGCGGATGTTGTAGCAGCAGCCCTCCATTGTTCCCCATGCTGGCTCACTTTGCATCCCCTAAATTGGCCTGCTGCCTTCAGATGTGGTGGAGGATGCTGCCTCATCACCAGCACTGAAGTAATTTTCACCTGCTTGTCTAGCTCTACAAGCGGAATGGCTGAGCTTGTGTGCGTGAGCTGCGCTGTCTTTTGCCTCAGGCAGCAAAATGTCTTGGACTTGGTTCTGCTTTCTGGGAGAGCACAAGGGAAAGTGCGGGGGGGGGGGGGGAATGATGCTCCATCTCTTCGCTCTTGCCACAGCTTCCACGAAAAAGACCTCAAAGTGGTTTACAAAAGGATGAGACAATAAAATCAATATAAATTTACAGCCCTACTTTAAAGCACACAAAAGCTGAAACAGATTAAAACCACCTCAGCTTTCTAAGCATCTGGGTAGGCTTGTCTAAACAAGAATGTCTTTAGCACGGAAAAGAGGAATATGAAGGCGCTTGCTTGAACTCAATAGGCACTTGAACTTCCTCCTGGGCCGTATTCAGAAAGTGGGGGTGGGGGATGAGTGTTCAGACCCCTGGGCTCTCACTTGTGGGGTGCCTCAGGGTTCTGTCTTCTCCCCCATGTTTTTCAACCTCTACATGCAGTCGCTGGGAGAGATCATCAGGGGGTTTGGGCTGGGTGTTCATCAGTATGCGGATGATACCTAGCTTTACCTCTCTTTCAAATCAGAACCAGTGAAGGTATTGTGTGAGTGTCTGTAGGCGGTTGGAGGATGGATGGTGGCTAACAGATTGAGATTGAATCCTGACAAGACAGAAGTACTGTTTTGGGGGACAGGGGGCAGGCAGGTGTGGAGAACTCCCTGGTCCTGAATGGGATAACTGTGCTCCTGAAGGACCAGGTGCACAGCCTGGGAGTCATTTTGGACTCACCGCTGTCCATGGAGGCGCAGGCCAATTCTGTGTCCAGGGCAACTGTCTACCAGCTCCATCTGGTACGCAGGCTGAGACCTTATCTACCCATGGACTGTTTTGCAATGCGCTCTATGACTCCCAGGCTAGCTTTGAAGGTGACCCAGAAACTACAACTAATCCAGAATGCGGCAGCTAGACTGGTGACTGGGAGCGGCCGCCGAGACCCCATAACACCAGTCTTGAAAGATCTACATTGGCTCCCAGTACGTTTCTGGGCACAATTCAAAGTGTTGGTGCTGACCTTTAAGGCCCTAAACGGCCTCGGTCCAGTATACCTGAAGGGACGTCTCCACCTCCAACACTCTGCCCAGACACTGAGGTCCAGTGCCGAGGGCCTTCTGGCGGTTCCCTCGCTGCGAGAAGCCAAGTTACAGGGAACCAGGCAGAAGGCCTTCTCGGTAGTGGCACCAGTCCTGTGGAATGCCCTCCCATGCAGATGTCAAAGAGAAAAACAACTACCAGACTTTTAGAAGACATCTGAAGGCAGCCCTGAAGGAAGCTTTTAATGTTTGACGCACTATTATATTTTAATATTGTGTTGGAAGCTGCCCAGAGTGGCTGGGGAAACCCAGCCATATGGGTGGGGTATACATTATTATTACAGTGGTACCTCTACTTACGAATTTAATGCGTTTCGAACACACATTTGTAAGTCGGAAAAATTTATAAGTCGAATCCCATAGGAATGCATTGGGAGAAAAAATTCGTAAGTCGAAGCAACCCTATCTAAAAATTCGTAAGTAGAAAAAATCCTATCTAAACCGCATCCAAGATGGCGGACGGAGCTCCATTTGTAAGTAGAAAAATTCATAAGTAGAGTTATTTGTAAGTAGAGGTACCACTGTATTATTATTATTATTATTATTATTATTATTATTATTATTATTATTATTATCGGTCCCTTCCAGCTCTACAGTTCTGTGAGTCTATGTTTTCTGCCTGTATGGCAGTGTTTCTCAACCTTTTTTGGGCCAAGGCACACTTGTTCCATGAAAAAAATCATGAGGCACACCACCATTAAAAAAGTTAAAAAATTTAACTCTGTGCCGCCCTATATTCACTATATAATTATGACTGTAAGAAACACTTGCCAATTGCTGTGTTGGTTGCAATCTCCTGTAATAAGGCTTCACAAGCCGCTGATTTCTCTGCCAGCACAATCCTTTGCTCAGCAAGTTTCAGGTTGAGCTCATCCAGCCAGCTTCTTTAAGTTTGTCTAAAACCACCCTCCCGTGGTGGTGGCTTTTGAGAGCTGCGCTCGCCCCGCGTCGTGACCTGGCCGGCTTCCTTTCCGGCGGGTTAGTGTTTTGCTGATTGGCGGCCGCCAGGCACGTGACAATGCAAATCGCCCTTCTCGTCGCCGCATGTCGCGGCACACCAGCCAGCGTCTCGCGGCACACTAGTGTGCCGCGGAACAGCGGTTGAGAAACGCTGCTGTATGGGGTAGATTTGGGGGTTGCCAACTTTTTTGGGCCCTTGGGCTCATCTGCAAACTGGAGGAACTGTCTCTGCGTCCAGTATTCCCTGTGTCCGCACTACTGCGCATGTGCCCCACGGACACAGGGATTGGACGCAGAGACTGGACGCACACACACACACGCTCTCCCCACCCCCACCCCCTGCCTCCCATTTCCCTGCGGCCGCCAACCGCCGCTCCTGGCCGGACAGCGCCTCACTGTGCTTGCGCTAAAGCACGAGGAGGAGGAGGCTGCTTTCTTTTCCTCCCCTAATACGCTCCCCCGGCGACCAGCAGCAAGCGGGCGTCGCACACACACACACTCTCTCTCTCCCCCCACCCTTCTGCCTACCGTTTCCCTCGCAGCGGCGGCAGACAAGGAGGGGGCTCGAGCCCAGGGGGAGGGCAGGAAGGAAAGAGGGCCCTGGCCGCCCCTACCTTTCCCCCCTCCCCTGCCTAGGCATGGACCGCGGCAGTGGAGGACGAAGAGGAGGAGGCGGAGCAGCGACGGAGGAGCAGCGACGGTGGCAGCCCAGGAGAGTCCCGTCGCGTATGGGTGGAGAAAAGAAGGGAGGGGAAGAGAGAGCGGGAATGGGTGGGGGGGAATCGCATGTTCTAGCACCCGTTAATTTAACGGGCTTCAAGATACTAGTGAGAATATAAAAGGATGAGACCAGCTTGCAGGTTTCCCACAGGCATCCGGTTGGCCACTCTGAGAACAGGATGCTGGACTGGGGGGGGGGGGCGGGCAATTGACCTGATCCAGCAGGCTCTTCTTATGGTTTTTTTTTGTTATGTTCCACTGAATTCACAAGAGCTCGCTCTGAGGTACACCCAACGAACAGGCCTGAATGTTGACCAGGAGCAGTGACCTCCTCGCTTTTCACCTCAAGCTGCCTTGCCTGTTGCTGCCAAGCATCTAAACCAGCCTTTCACGAAGCTGGTGAACCTCCATTTGTTTTGGACTACAACTCCCATCTTCCCCTAATTCTGGCTCTGCTGGATTGGGCAGGTGGGAGTCGTAGTCCAAAATGTCTGAATGGCCCTGGGCTGGGGAAACAGCAGCGCAAACTCTCAACGCTGGTGCAGCAGGTGGCAAAGTCAGTCAGAATCTCTCCCCACCAAAGCCTGTCTGAGAAAACATAATAATCCGGATGCCAAAATTAATCAGGATGCAGGAAGCGCAGTGTTTATGAGTGAGGATTAAATTCCCAGTGAAAAGTGAGGGGCAGCTTCAAAGAGCCTGGAGGCGCTGCTCTGTAAACAACTGGGAGTGAGAGGAAATATTCAGGGTGATTCATGGGGATAAGCTAGAAATAATGAAAGGTAATGAGGGGAAGTAAGATGAATAAATACGGATGCAGACTCTTATGTTTGGAGACTCCCCTAAGGCTGTCCTTTGTTGCTAGGGAGCTTCTTTGCTGGAACTGATCTGAAAGGGTGGCCAGACAATACTTGAATATATATATATATATATATATATATATATATATATATATATATATATATGGGACTTGTAGCCAGGCCTCATTAAGTGTTGTTTCATATTGAACTCTCTGCGATGGCGTTGCAAAAGGAAAAAAAAAATATTTCAGGAAGGTGTGAGAACACTTCTGCATCATATATCAATATATGTAAGAATGGTACCTTATTAATAAAGGATTGCTGCATGGTTATGAAAAGCAGCCTTCATGTTTGCAAAGGGTATTCTCTCTCTCTCTCTCTCTCTCTCTCTCTCTCTCTCTCTCTCTCTCTCTCTCTCTCTCTCTCTCTCTCTCTCTCTCTCTCTCGTCCTGGTCCCTTTGAAGGGTTGTAGAGCACCTGCGTTGCATGAAGAAGGTCCCAAATTGAATCTCCGGCATCTTCAGGTAGTGCTAGAAAACACTTCTGCCTCGAGAGCTGCTGCCAGTCAGTCTAGATGGACTGATGCTCTCAATATAAGGTAGCTTCCTATGTTCCTCTCACCTTGGAATAACTGCCAGGATAATAAATGATTGAGAGTCTTTTAAATAGATTACGTACCACTTTCACTGCTCAGAGTATGAAGGCATTAGGACAAGCCAAAAATCCAATGTTTTAGAGAAGGTGCAGGGATGAGCATCCATCCAGGATTGTCTACAATGACTAGTTATTGCTCACCAGTGTTTTGAACCAGTGTCTTTCCCAATCCTACTTGGAGATGCTGGGGAATGAACCTGGTACCTTTTGCACAGAAAACATGTGCACTACCACTGAACTATGGCCCTAGCTGGGAAAAGATGAGCCTGCTTCTACTTGAGTAGTCACTTGTCTGCCTCTACTCCTGCAAATCTCAACTCCATCAGCTCTTTCCACCTTGTCCAATTCTCTGCTGTGCTTCCAGCTTTTTTTTATAATAATATTTCATTAACTTTTCAAAAAAAGAGAATACAAAACTTTGAAAACAAAAATAGAGATACAAAAGAGAAAAGGACAAAAAACAATACAGAACAAATACAAATAATGCACAAAATCTTGTTTCATCTCACAGTGTATATTGGGACCTCCTCGGGTTCCCCTCCCTGTGGTTCTTAAATACAGTTATGTTTAGCAAATTCTATATCAGTTTATTCACCTTATACAAACTTCTTCTTATCCTCTAAAATATCATGTTCACATATTCCACAGTCTATTTATGACTTAATTTCTAATCTAATAAATTAACCTTAGCATGTTTTTTTTTAATACAATTTAAAATCTTTCCATTCTTCCTCCATCGCTTCCTCCCCCTGGTTGCGGATCCTTCCGGTCATCTCCGCCATCTCCATAAATTCCATCATCTTCATCTGCCAGTCATTGATCGTTGGTAGTGTTTGTAGTTTCCAGTTCTTAGCAATCAGAAGTCTAGCCGCCTTTGTAGCATACAGAAAGAAAGATACATTTTTCTTTGGGATCTCCTTCCCGACAATGCCCAGTAGAAATGCTTCTGGTTTCTTAACAAATGTGTTTTTCAACACTTTTTAAAGTTCATTATAAATCTTATTCCAGAAGTCACTTACTACTGGACATGTCCACCACATATGATAAAAAGAGCCTTCTTCTTTTTTACATCTCCAACATTTGTTATCATTGTTATGATATATCTTTGCTAATTTTACTGGTGTAAGATACCATCTGTACATCATTTTCATTAAATTTTCTCTTAATAAGCTACACACAGTAAACTTCATGTTCTTTTTCCACAATTTTTCCCATTCTTCAATCATGATATTATGACCAACATCTTTAGCCCACAAAATCCTAACATTTTTTGTTTGTTCATCTTTCGTATGCCACTCGAGCAGCAATTTATACATTCTGGAAAGTATTTTAGTCTTGGGTTCTAACAATTCTGTTTCCACCTTTGACCTCTCTGTTTGAAAACCAACTAATCTATCCATTTTAAACACTTCATTAATCTGATGGTATTGGAGCCAATCATCTAATTTACCTTTCAACTCCTATTAGGGTTTTTAGCTTGAATTGGTCTCCTTCTTCGGTCAACAAATCTCTATATTTCGGCCAACTGGTCTCCATGTTTGATCTTTTACGAGCCTTGGCCTCCAGAGGTGAAATCCATTTAGGTGTTTTCCTTTCTAGCAAGTCCTTGTATCTGGACCAAACCTTATACAATGATTTTCTAATTAAATGACTTTTAAAGCCTCTGTGGGCCTTTACTTTATCATACCACACATATGCATGCCAGCCATAAACATTATCATAACCTTCTAAATCTAGAATGTCTGTATTTTCCAACAAAAACCAGTCTTTCAACCAGCAAAAGGCAGCTGCTTCATAGTAAATTTTAAGATCAGGCAGGGAAAAGCCTCCTCTTTGTTTATCATCTGTAAGTATCTTGTATTTAATTCTTGGCTTTTCCCCTTGCCATATAAATTTTGATAGCACCTTTTGCCATTCTTTAAAACAATCCATCTTTTCAATTATTGGCAGTGATTGAAACAAAAACAACATCTTTGGCAAAACATTCATCTTAACAGTAGCTATGCGGCCCAACAGAGACAATTTCAATTTAGTCCAGTTTTCTAAGTCATTCTTAACTTCATTCCATAATTTAACATAATTATCTTTAAACAAATTCAAATTCTTAGAAGTCATATTAACACCAAGGTATTTCACTTTCTTAACAAAAGATAAACCAGTTGCTTCTTGTAATTTTTCTCTTTCCTCAATATTTAGATTTTTATCTAATACTTTGGTTTTCGATTTATTTAATTTAAAACCTGCTACTCTTCCGAATTCTTGAATTACTTCCAGAGCCCTTTGGGCACTGGACTCTGGATCCTGCAATGTCAAAACAAGATCATCTGCAAAGGCTTTAAGTTTGTATTGTTTCTTCCCTACAGTCACACCTTTTATTTCCTGGTCTTTCCTAATCCTATCGAGTAGGACTTCCAGGACCGATATAAAAAGTAAGGGGGAGAGGGGGCACCCTTGTCTTGTACCTTTCTCAATTCTAATTTCTTCTGAAACCATATTATTTACAATTATTTTAGCTTTTTGCTCGGAATAGATCGCATTTACTCCATTCAAAAAGTTTTGGCCCATCCCCATTTTTTCTAAATTTCTTTTTAAAAACAGCCAAGAAATATTGTCAAAGGCCTTCTCTGCATCTATAAACATCAAAATGGCTTTCTTATTTATTTTCTGCTCCAGCATCTCCAAAATGTCCACGACATTCCTAATATTGTCCTTCATATGTCTCCCCGGGAAGAAACCAGCTTGGTCGTGGTGAATAAAATCTTTTAAGACTTTTTTTCAATCTGGAAGCTACAATAGTAGCAAATATTTTGTAATCCACGTTGAGTAGGGAAATTGGGCGATAATTCTTCACTTGCGTTCTATCCGTATCTGGTTTTGGTATCAGCGTGATATAGGCCTCTTTCCAAGACTTGGGGGCCTCTCCTCCGTTCAAAATTTCATTGCACAAATCTTTCAGTGGTTGGACTAGCCAGTCCTTCATTGTCTTATAATATGTAGCGGTAAGTCCATCCGGTCCTGGGGTCTTACCCAATTGCATTTGTTGTATTGCATATTCCACCTCTTGTGTTGAAATCTGTTGCGAAAGTAGTGATTTCTTTTCTTCCGGAATTTTATGCAGACCATGTTTAGCCTGCTTCTGCTTGAGTAGTCACTTGTCTGCCTCTGCTCCTGCAAATCTCAACTCCATCAGCTCTTTCCACCTTGTCGAATTCTCTGCTGTGCTTCCAGCTTCAAAATCCATGGGCTGCCACATCCCACTTCTGACACCATGTGTCGTCTTCAGCTGTTCAGGTACAAACTCTCTGAGTTAATAGTTAAACGAACTTTGTTTCTGATGAGGCCTGCATAAGGTAGTAATTTGACGAGTGGGCAAGGCGTCACAATGACGTTAGGCAATGCTATGCTTTGAAGCCCCATTTGGCAGTGGATGCTGGCCATTGTAATCCAAATGAAATGGGTGGGGGCACCAGGTTGAGGAAATCGGGAAGAGATGGGCCTTGGTTTGAGTAAGCACAATTCATATACAGTACATATGTATGCCGCACTGTCCCTTCATGAATCCATCTCCTCTACTTGCCTGATGCTTTTGTGGGCCTCCCTAATCAATCATTTTCCAGAAATACAGTTCTCGTAAGACATCAGTCAAACTTGTGAATATTTAATTCCTTGAAATGTCCTTCTGCTCCAGCAGGGAACTGACTAAGACCACACAGCTGTCAGCATCAAGTTTCTACTATGTCCCAGGGAGCTCCATCAAGCAGGCTGTCAGCATATCCCCAACAATGCATTCTACAGGGACCACTCATCGTTTCTCTGCTATTTGTTGTTGCTGTTGTTTAGTCGTTTAGACGTGTCTGACTCTTCATGACCCCATGGACCAGAGCATGCCAGGCACTCCTGTCTTCCACTGCCTCCCACAGCTTGGTCAGACTCACATTCGTAACTTCGATAACACTGTCCAACCATCTCGTCCTCTGTCGTCCCCTTCTCCTAGTGCCCCCAATCTTTCCCAACATCAGGGTCTTTTCCAAGGATTCTTCTCTTCTCATGAGGTGGCCAAAGTATTGGAGCCTCGGCTTCAGGATCTGTCCTTCCAGTGAGCACTCAAGGCTGATTTCTTTAAGAATGGATAGGTTTGATCTTCTTGCAGTCCATGGGACTCTCAAGAGTCTCCTCCAGCACCATAATTCAAAAGTATCAATTCTTCGGCGATCAGCCTTCTTTATGGTCCAGCTCTCACTTCCATACATCACTACTGGGAAAACCATAGCTTTAGCTATATGGACCTTTGTCGGCAAGGTGATGTCTCTGCTTTTTAAGATGCTGCCTAGGTTTGTCATTGCTTTTCTCCCAAGAAGCAGGCATCTTTTAATTTCGTGACCACTGTCACCATCTGCAGTGATCGTGGAACCCAAGAAAGTAAAATCTCTTACTGCCTCCATTTCTTCTCCTTCTATTTGCCAGGAGGTGATGGGACCAGTGGCCATGATCTTGTTTTTTTTAATGTTGAGCTTCAGACCATATTTTGCACTCACCTCTTTCACCCTCATTAAAAGGTTCTTTAATTCCTCCTCACTTTCTGCCATCTCTGCTATTTAGTTCCATTTAGGTATTTAATTATGCTGGCTTACTTGTATCATTTTATCGTATGCAGTGAACATTTTAAAAAAGTGTTCTTACCGATCGCATGGTTATTCACAATTGATCCTCTACAATTTCATTCAATATTATGATTATTTTTGTTTATAAGATGTTGTTAATTGTTTTACTCAATAGGTTATAGGTTTAGGTCCACTGATCACCCTTCTTTGTTCCTTCTCTTTGTTGTTGATTATCCTGAGAGCTAAGCTGTAGACAATGTTTTTTCTTTATATTGTGGTGAGTTTTGGGGGTAGGGTTAGGCCAGGGGTCCCCAGACTTACCGCGCAGCGGGCCGGAGGGCAGGGGAGTGCGCGCGCAGCGGGCTGGAGGGCAGGGGAGTGTGCGCCCGTGCACATGCGCACACGCACACGGTCGGGAAAAAAATCACCGAAAATTGCTTGTGCGCATGCGTATGGGCCTCCCCCGCCCCGGAAGTGCATCGGAAATGAACTCTTCTGGGTCGGGAGAGGCCCATACGCATGCGCACAAAGGATTTTCGGCGATTTTTTGCCGATTTTGAAGATCGTTGCCGCGCGCCGCGCCGTAAGAGCGGGCGGCAGCAGCGGGCGGCGGGGGCCGTCGCAGCCCGGATTGGGAGGCCAATTGGGCCGCATCCGGCCCGGGGGCCGTAGTTTGGGGACCCTGGATTAGGCTGTAGAGCCGAGTACCTTCTAATTCCTGGATCCAGCAAGATTTCAGTTCAACAGGGGACATCCTACCCCTCAACATTTCACAGGAAACTTGATTCAGAAAATGAGAATTTGTCAGGTTTCTTGAGACTCAATTTGTTAAGATTCCTACATTGCAGGGGGTTGGACTAGACTAGATCCCCCTCGGGATCCCTTCCAACTCTACCATAGTATGATTCTATTATTTGCTTTGCTGGAATAGCCAAGCTGGTTTCTTGGTGAAATAATGGCATGCTAAGTATGGGTTTGTTGAGGTAATGACCCATACTTAGTTGAGATAACAAAGAAAGTGGCTCTGTGCTAGAGGGCAAATGGACGGGGCCCTCTCCCTTTACTGGCTGATAGAACAACAAAAACCAGAGTTGAAAAACGTGTCAGAGCTAGAAGTTAGAAGCAGGTAGCAGGTAGAAACCTGAGAGGGAGAGACATGCTTGATTTCTGCTTAAATTCAAGACTGTGGCTATGGGAGAAGCAAGGTCTTCTGGGGTGTTAATGCTGTGAATCCCTCCATGGTAGACTCAGGTTGTATATATGTGTAAATAAACCAAATATCATAAAACACCACAGTTTCCACTGTCCCCCATTCTGCAGAAACCATACCCTGGAATCTCGCACTGCTCGGAGATTGGCGTGCCGTGCAACAATATGTTTTGGCTGGCAAGGTTTCCAGTTTAGGTAGGTGTGGGCATCAGTGGGTTTGTTGTAGAAGAGAAGAAGAAGAGTTTGGATTTGATATCCCACTTTATCACTACCCGAAGGAGTCTCAAACGGCTAACAATCTCCTTTCCCCTCCTCCTCCACCACAAACACTCTGTGAGGTGAGTGGGGCTGAGAGACTTCAAAGAAGTGTGACTAGTCCAAGGTCACCCAGCAGCTGCATGTGGAGGAGCGAAGACGCGAACCCGGTTCCCCAGATTACAAGTCTACTGCTCTTTAACCACTACACCACACTGACTGTAGAGGCTGTCACCTATTTTGTTGTTTTCAATTATGAGTATTTTCTAAAGGTGCAAAAATGTTAATGTACGGCTGCCTATAATGTGGTTTAGTGATGTGTTCTAATGCAGAAAATTTATTCTGAAAAGGGGGTGGGAGGATATTAGACCAGTTCTCGTAATGCAGTTAGCATCTCTGTAGAACTCTTAGCTACTTTTGCTTCAGTACATCAGCTTAGAATCACACCAGAGGCCTAAGAAGGTCTAATCAAAACCTTAATGAAATCTGTTTAATTAAATAAGATGCATCTGTCAGTTCCGCGCTTCGTTCCCTGAAACTAAAGTGGTAATCTGTAATGAGGCATACTGATATGAACACTTTCCAACCTTCCAGCACGACTTATAATGAACATATTCAGTTTGACCCTATGCATATTCACTCCAAAAATAGTTCCACTGGAGTTTCTTTCCATCAAAGTGTGCATCAGGCTGTCACTTAAATCTGTCTGTCTGTCTGTCTGTCTGTCTGTCTGTCTGTCTGTCTCTCTCTCCTATCACCATCATCATTGATCTCTAATTGGGTCCAGATTTAGTCATGCTTAGATCACTGAAATCAATGTGACTTAAGTTAGTTATTATCATCAACTTAAATTCAATTGACTTCTCTCTCTCTGTGTGTCTGTGTGCATGTGTGGATATATAGAGATATATATATACAGCTACACAGAGAGTGCCTTTGGCAAAAAAAAAAGAGAGGTGCCAGTATTTATATATTGATAAAATGTTCTTTATTTAAATAGCTGGTAGAAAGGGACTTCCATTTTATTGGGGCAGTAGCATGGAACCCTTTCCCCCACTACAGGTGCTTGTGGGCATCTCATAGGTATCTGCTTGACCACTGTGGAGACAGGATACTGGACTAGATGGGCCTTTACCCTAAACCAGCAGAGTTCTTTTTAGGTCATGATTGGAATCACCTCCCCATTGTAACCTATGGGTGTTCTGCTCTCATTGCAAAAGCAAACATGGGGGGAGGCTGATTCCAGTTGAGCCTTGGAGGGGGTTAAGAATTAAAGCCCACTCCCCTCTGCTATGGACCTGACCCAGCTCCCCCATGGGAGCTTTTCCATAAAAATAAAATAAAAAGCAAGCATGCAACTAAGTGAAAAATGTTATGTCCAGCCTGGCCCTTAAACTGATGGGTGGGTTGTAAACCAGTATGTTGCCGCATCGGGGCTGCTGCGATGAAGGCCCTGCTTCTCACAGAACCTGCTTCACACATGAATGGACGGGATTTGAATAAATATGAACAGCATTTGTCTATGTAGCTGAACATCTGATTTGATTGACTGTGGCTCTAGGTCAGGGCTGGGAATCCTTGTTGGCCAGAGGGGGGCACATTGCTGCCCCCACCAAAAAAAGGGCAAAATAAGACACCAACCTGCATAAATTTGCACATGCCAATTTGTATGTCTAGATGTGCGTTTAGAAATCATTACTACAATTTTAAAAGGCAAGGCAGGCAGGAACTTTTGGGGGAACACAAAAGTGGCCACATATCTCAGCTGAAAATCTGAATCAGCTGTATTGTTAAGTATAGTATGACCCTAGTCGTCTTCTTCTTCTTTGGCGATCACTCGTAGCCGAGTAAGATTGTCTTCCATAAACACGGTTTTAACAATGGGTAAGTGACTGTGGAGGCCAATTCTGGATCCACACGTCCTTCCACAGTGGGGACATTGGTTTCCAGGCGGGAGTTGATCACGGTGTGGATTTGCCAAGTGTGCCTTCCTCTTAGCATGTTTCTCCCTTTTGTCCTGAGATCGAGTGTCTTTAAAGCCCATAACACCTTTGGTAAAGGCAGTTCTCCAACTGGAGCGCTCGCAGGCCAGTGTTTCCCAGATGCCAGTGTTTATACTACATTTTTAAAGATTTGCCTTGAGACAGTCTTTAAACCTCTTTTGTTGACCACCAGCATTACGCTTTCCATTTTTTAGTTCGGAATAGAGTAGTTGCTTTGGAAGACGATCATCAGGCATCCACACAACATGACCAGTCCAACGAAGTTGATGACCCTAGTACTCTCCATCCACTCAAGGTTGCTCTATTAAAATACAGTGCAGTTTATTAGATACACTATTCCCACCTCACCTAGATTAAGTGTTTTATAGTGTTCTGATATCCCCCACTCCCCCCCTTTCCCCCCCTTTTGCAGGCCAAGCACAAGAATGAGAAACTGATGCTTCTCTTCTGCTACTGTAGCATTTGATCAGAGTTACCTTTGGGTTAGAGCTAGTTTTCATGTTTCCCTTTAATTCGTACTTTCCTTGTGTCAGCAGCAATGTGCTCTTTCTTCGGGTAATTACTGTAGGCAATGTGTGTTCTCATTCCTGTGCATGATTAATTAACAAGCTAAGTAACCTGCCAGAGGTGGGAAGAGCCTGCATATGCAAATGGCACAGGCTCCCCCCCACTCTGTTGCATAACAAAGGAAAAATGAATGCAAAAAAGGGAAGAAAATGTCCTTCACATCAAAAGGAACATGAAAATGAAGTGCAAAGCTAGGAATAGCAAGAGGAATAGATTGCATATGCAGCCCAAATCCTGTGCAAGCAGGAGATGGTGATATGTATAAAGGGTCAAACTAGACATGATAATTGTGTGAATACAGTTGAAGTGGCCACTTTTGTTATGGAAATAGCAGCTGTGGGGAAGCCCCAAATCCTCAGGGGGTTGGAGGGGGGAATACCTGTAGTTCAGTGGGAGAGCATCTTGTTTGCATGCAGAAGGTTCCAGTTCAATCCTTGGAATCTCCTGGAAGGACTGGGAATGTCTCTTATCTGAAACCAGTCAGATAAGAGCTGTTGCCAGTCAGTGTAGGCAATACTGAGCTGTTGTTGTTTAGTCGTTTAGTCGTGTCCGACTCTTCGTGACCCCATGGACCATAGCACGCCAGGCACTCCTGTCTCGCACTGCCTCCCGCAGTTTGGTCAAACTCATGTTCGTAGCTTCGAGAACACTGTCCAACCATCTCGTCCTCTGTCGTCCCCTTCTCCTAGTGCCCTCCATCTTTCCCAACATCAAGGTCTTTTCCAAGGATTCTTCTCTTCTCATGAGGTGGCCAAAGTATTGGAGCCTCAGCTTCATGATCTGTCCTTCCAGGGAGCACTCAGGGCTGATTTCCTTAAGAATGGATAGGTTTGATCTTCTTGCAGTCCATGGGACTCTCAAGAGTCTCCTCCAGCACCATAATTCAAAAGCATCAATTCTTCGGCGATCAGCCTTCTTTATGGTCCAACTCTCACTTCCATACATCACTACTGGGAAAACCATAGCTTTAACTATACGGACCTTTGTCGGCAAGGTGATGTCTCTGCTTTTTAAGATGCTGTCTAGGTTTGTCATTGCTTTTCTCCCAAGAAGCAGGCGTCTTTTAATTTCGTGACTGCTGTCACCATCTGCAGTGATCAAGGAGCCCAAGAAAGTAAAATCTCTCACTGCCTCCATTTCTTCCCCTTCTATTTGCCAGGAGGTGATGGGACCAGTGGCCATGATCTTGCTTTTTTTGATGTTGAGCTTCAGACCATATTTTGCGCTCTCCTCTTTCACCCTCATTAAAAGGTTCTTTAATTCCTCCTCGCTTTCTGCCATCAAGGTTGTGTCATCTGCATATCTGAGGTTGTTGATATTTCTTCCAGCAATCTTAATTCCGGCTTGGGATTCATCTAGTCCAGCCTTTCGCATGATGAATTCTGCATATAAGTTAAATAAGCAGGGAGACAATATACAACCTTGTCGTACTCCTTTCCCAATTTTGAACCAATCAGTTGTTCCATATCCAGTTCTAACTGTAGCTTCTTGTCCCACATAGAGATTTCTCAGGAGACAGATGAGGTGATCAGGCACTCCCATTTCTTTAAGAACTTGCCATAGTTTGCTGTGGTCGACACAGTCAAAGGCTTTTGCATAGTCAATGAAGCAGAAGTAGACGTTTTTCTGGAACTCTCTAGCTTTCTCCATAATCCAGCGCATGTTTGCTATTTGGTCTCTGGTTCCTCTGCCCCTGGTTTGCTATTTGGTCTCTGGTTCCTCTGCCCCTAGCTACTGAGCTAGATGGACCCAATAGTCTGACTCAGTGTTAGGCAGGTTCCTGTGCTACTAACTTTCTCACTTACAGCAACTGCCTCATTGGTTGCACACCTAGGAGTAGCTGAGAGACATAGGACTGATAAACATGCCTTTTCCTAACTTGTAAGTGTACTTGTGGCAAGACCTTCCTCGACTGACAGTGCCATGACAGAACCTACCTTCGATCATTGGTCCAGCAGGGAGTCTTTCTACCTGGAGATGTCGGTGACTGAACCAGGGACCATTTAAAGTCATGACAAGCTATCGGAAAAAAATCCTTTAGTGGGTGGAAGGGTGGGGAGGGGAGATGAGACGAAGAGATTTCACCCTGAAACAGTAGAAATTAGAAGGAATAGCATATTGACTAGTTTATGTTGCTAATCTCCAAGTGTGGATAACAAAGAAATTCATTTCGCTTTGCATTTGAAGTCACACTTGACAAATTTTATTTCCCCAAATAACATGTGAACTGAAACACAGCCATCCTTCAAAATCCACACTTCTCTGAATTTTGCATTTCGGAATATACTCAGCTGTTGGCTGAGCTTGCTCAGAGTATGATTATGCAAACAGTTCTCTGTCTTTTTAAATTCTGCTTTAATTCTTTTTTGTGTACACCTGCCCCCATATGTGGCCAAATCTCACCAACCTGAGACTTCTCTCCATCCCAGAGCATCCAAATGCCCAGCTGTTGAAATCTACCAGCTTCATGTCACAGATGAAAGTGGAAGCCAGGGTGTTGAATTTAATGCAGTGCCAAACACTTCTCCCACATCCCTCCCCCGGTTATTTATTGATTTACAAGAAAATAAATTGCATTAGAAAATTTAAAAAGGAGGAAGAGAAAAGCTCACTAAAATGCAGAATTTTTGTTGTACTTACCGTACCTCTCTCTCTTTCTCTTTCTCTCTCTCCTCTTTTATTGCCTTCACAGTAGAAGGTTCCCAGGAGAATAAAAGTGAATGATCAGAAGGTCACACTGGAAATTCATCATGCAAAAAAACCTTTCCTGTACCTTGTAAACTAAGTTAGGTTTGATTCATGAGCTCATTTATGAGCCGCAGAAGTGCATGACATCATTTATGAGCTTAGCAAGTGGGGGGCTCATTGGAATATTAGAAAGTGCAAAGTGATTCTGCTAATAAGAAAACTGGAAAGGGGAAACAAACAATACAAAGGGTAAGCCCCCTCCTCATTCTTGTGGTGCATTGTATACAATAACTCAGGAGGACACGAATCAGCCCTAACCAAAATGGCCAGATGCAGAGATGTGCTTGTTAACGTAATGTGGCATGTTCAGTTATCTTCTCCAATTAAAGAACTTGGGGAGTTCTGCAGAAGGCCATACCACATGCACTATGCACAGATCTCTGGACTGAGGCTAGGAAACAAGTGGGGTGGAGAGGAAACCAGGGAAAGAATGGGCCCTTTTACTCTTTTCCTGCATATGGATCTTCAGGTTATCCTGAACTAGACAGCAAATCCATGACCTCAAGGGGAAACATGAAGGCTAAATGGTAGATCATGGCTGAGGATGGTCATGCAAACATCTTCCCCTGTATTTATGTGCAGTTGTAAAATTTGTTGGAGCTTTTCCCCAGTTGTAAAATTTGTTGGAGCTCTTTATGAATGCTTGGGTTCAAGTGGGGCACATATATCACATCATTGCCTTAGAAACCGAACTCTCAAGAGACCCTACAGTGGATTAAATGTAGCGGGAACAGTCTGATCTAGCTGTTGGGATGAGCCCTGAGCTGCATACAAATGCTGTACTCATTGGCCTAGAATGATAATACGCCTATCCTGTCATGATGAAATGAAGACATTTCCTCTTCTTTGGTTTATTAGCTTAATTAAACCAATCAGCAGTGGATCTTAAAGTGACTCTGATCTTCCATTCTTCTGCAGCAAATATACATTAATCTTTCCTAATGGTATTAGTGGTGATGAGTTTGTATGCTCTGCAAAACTTAAAAAATAAAGTTTTTTAAAAATAAAAATGATTTTGCTCTCCCTGAGCAACATATTCAAATGTGAGAGTTTATTATTATTATATATGCTTCTAATTTAAAAAGTTCACATGCCCTCCTAGTTAAGCAAACTCTGAGCTGCTGTTGAAGAAACCAGAATGTGTGAGATTAACCATAAAGGACATACAGGACACCTGGTTGGTTGATTGATTGATTTCCTGCCCTCCACCCTAAGGTCCCAGAGTGGGGAGGGAGGAGGGTTGGGGTGAAGTTAACTCTGCCCACCCCACCAGTCCCAATGGGCACTACCCACCACTGCAAAACAGATGCTCTGCCTCTAAGCTGTAGACCTTCCCTCTCCTTCCATCTTCTGCGTGATAACCCTTCAGATATTGGTGCACAGCAATCACTTCTCCCCATAATCTAAACCAATGTTGCCAACTCTTTGAACCCTTCCTCATAGGGCTTTGTTTCCAGCCCTTTCCCCATTGCTCTGGGCACACTCTTATCAAAAGGGTCTCTTTGCTTTTGAAAGGAGGAATGGCCATAGTTTGCAAGACAGGACTTTTCTCCTTCTCTAGAGGTGCATCCACCTCCCTCCCCCCATAAATTGCCTCTTTATTTCAATCAGGGCCCCTCCCCAGACACCCTTTTTGCTGTGCTATCATGATGATATGTGCTCGCTTATGATATTGGGGCAGCCATACACGATCCTGTTTTCAATGCTGTTTCCAATCACACTCTACAATTCCCTGTGGAAACTCAACAATGTTTTATAACATAAATTTTTGTTTATTTATCTATTAAATTTCTATACTGCTCATCCTTTGAGGATCCCAGAGTGGTTTACGGTATAAAAACACACAACACATAACATAGTAACAAACAAAACCAACCTCCCTCCTTCCCAGTATTTATTTTTCTTCTGTTTTTGTTGCACTGTGGCCCTTTCAGACAGCAATAAAGCAGCCGCATAGGAACAACCTAAAGCAATCTAAGCCCACTAACAACACACTGCGATTGTGTCAAGAACATGTTGCAAAACACACAACCCCCCCCCCAACAACAAAACACCAGTCTGAAGGTGCCCTTTGAAATGAGCCAGACAGCAGCAAAACTGCCCATTGCTTGTTAAGATACTGAATTTGGGTTCGCTCATTTGGCTCCGACTGAGGACATAAGTCCCTAGGTCAGTATCTCAGCAGCCATATCCCAATAAAAAGCAATCGGACTAAATCCAGCTCAGTTCAGCACAAAACGTACACTTCTTCTCCCTAGTAAATTATTCACGGCAGCTATTTATACAATGCAATACCTACTAGACTTACCTGACAATTTGCTGACGGACATCTCATTCTGCCCCTCTTTGTCAGGTGGAACTACTAAACCTACAAAACATTTTCTTTCTTGAAAATGTGCAAAAGGTCTGCCCTGAACCTGTAGCCTTTGGTCTACCTATGTGTCCCTTCCATAGGTTACTCAGGGCGCTTGCAGGAAGCGCATCGGCGTTTCCACCAGGAAAGTTTTTTTTCTATTTTCTTTTTTAAAAAACCACACCAGGGAGGCAGGTGATCAAATTCTACCAGGGCGGGCTATCCTGTTCTGACCCCTGAGGCCAAAGCCTAACTTCTGGGGGGTTGTGTGGCATCAGCTTCCGGTGAGATCTTGTGAGAGTTCCATGCAATCTTGCAGGAAGCTGCCACCACCGCTGCTTCTCGCTTCTGCAGTGGCAGGGATTCTGCAACCCAAGGCAGCTACCACCTTGCCCCCATAGGTCACACAGTGAAACTTCAGAAGCTCTTTTTTCCAGCTCTTCCATGGCACAGGTAATTCTTGGCATTTCACCCTCCCTCTAATCTCCTTCCTTTCACATTTTTTAAAAAAATCTCAGTGCCTTTTCACACTCACGTTATTGCAAGAGTGCTGGGGGACATAGCCATTGGACCTCCAGATGTTGCTGAACTACAGCTCCCGTCCCATCAGCTCCAGTCAACTACAATTCCCATCAGCCCAATGTCCATCTAGGGCACACATCCCCAAACTGCGGCCCTCCAGATGTTTTGGCCTACAACTCCCATGATCCCTAGCTAACAGGACCAGTGGTCAGGGCAGATGGGAATTGTAGTCCAAAACATCTGGAGGGCCGAAGTTTGGGGATGCCTGATCTAGGGGGACAAAAGGATAGCTACCCTTTCTCTAGTCCTTGCCAATGGCTGAGTACACACCATACCTTTTGTTATGTACTGAGCTGAATCCTAGAACAATAGGATTCAGAATCAGCGGGAGCTACCCAATCCAACTCCAGGTGGAAGTGAATCCGCAACCTGATTGGCCTGCTGGAGCAGCCAATCAGGCGGCTGGCAGAAGTGAATCTGCTACCTGATTGGCCTGTAGGAGCAGCCAATCAGGCTGCAGGCAAAAGTCAATCCACAATATAATTGGCCCACAGGTGTAGCCCTGAAGTAGCCAATCACGCAAGGCCCATTGTGTAAATAATGTATATAAGCAGATGGTTTTGGGAAAAGAGCCATTCGTCTTCTCTTCTCCTCCTTGATGACTATGAGCTGAATAAAGAGCATGAAATTCACTCTTGACACCGAGTATATTTCACTGGCGACGAGGATGGGATCCTGCTGAGCTGACCAACTCCAGGTGGAAGTGAATCCGCAACCTGATTGGCCTGCTGGAGCAGCCAATCAGGCGGCTGGCAGAAGTGAATCTGCTACCTGATTGGCCTGTAGGAGCAGCCAATCAGGCTGCAGGCAAAAGTCAATCCACAATATAATTGGCCCACAGGTGTAGCCCTGAAGTAGCCAATCACGCAAGGCCCATTGTGTAAATAATGTATATAAGCAGATGGTTTTGGGAAAAGAGCCATTCGTCTTCTCTTCTCCTCCTTGATGACTATGAGCTGAATAAAGAGCATGAAATTCACTCTTGACTCCGAGTATATTTCACCTTTAAAGCACAGGAACTAAATTATGGAGAGACAGAGACATTGCAGAAAATGGAATTGAGGAACGACCTGAACTCGAAGAACAATGAAGAAATGCAAGATGAATTAACACAAATTTTGGGAGAAGAGGAACATAAAGAATATAATACCCCACAAGTGGCAGATGTGGGGCAGGACTTAGATATATTTCAAGAAGCCCTCAATAAAGAGACAGTGGACACTGCTGAACTCCCAGTGAGGGGGGGGGGTTCAGGGTAAACACTGGGAAATTGAAAAAAGAATTGGCTTTGTGATATAGAGCAAGAAGAGAGGGTAAAGGAAGAGTGGATGGATGGGGCAATAGATGCAGCAAGAAAGGGGCGGCAGAAGCTGTGGGAAAAATATTGGTGGTGGATTTGAGAAAGGGTGGGAGTAGGATGCTCAATTAAAGATTATTTTTAATGGATGGATAGGTATGGTCTGAACTAGGTATGATAAATGGAATTCAGGGAATTGTACAGGAGATTCGGCTTCTGCAGTAGAGGGGATGAGTCTAAATGAGTAATTAAAAGTAAGGATGATGGATATTTAAGAATTAAAATATAGTATATTCCTGGTAAAAAATAATAAGTTAAGAGAAGAAATATTAGATATAAGAATGGTGAACTAGAATGGAATTAAGTTGAGGATTTGGAAGGGAAAAAAATGAATGAATGAATGAATGAATGAATGAATAAATAAATAAATATGTAAAGTAAAAAAATTAAATGTATGTTTCAAAAAGGTTTAAAATGATAATGTGAAAACTGCTCAGATAATAATGTGGAGAACCCAGGGGGGGGGAGTCGGGGAAGTCCAAATTTTTATGATAATGGTTAGAATTAAGAGTTTTTTCTTTTTGCTTAATCTCTTTTATATAATTTCTTTCTCTTTTCTTTTTCTATTTTTTCTTTTAGATTTTGTATGCAATTGTGTGTAATTTGGTCATGAGGTTTCTCTTTTATGTTTTTAATAGAAAACATAATATTTTTTTTAAATAAAGCACAGGAACTGTAGTTTAAAGTGCAGTTTAAACTGTAGTTTAACCCTCACACAGCTGCAATTCCCAGCACCCACAACAAATTAGAGTTCCCTGGATTCTTTGGGGGAGCCCAAGTGTTTTCCATGTTCACTGTGTATGCAGCCTTATTCTGGGAGTCAGAAAACTACTTCCAGGGAGGCCTAACTGTCCCCAGCCTTGCCTTCATTGCTGAACTGAAGCCTCAGATGAGGTTACGCTTTTCTCTACATAACCAGAGCTCAGCATTCTAGTGTCAATTAAGTCTCCTATCTCACATTTCCCCTACTGCCTTTTTAAAAAAAGTCTCCTTATTTATCCTTGAATACTTGACTTCTTTATCCACTTTAGCAGTTTTTCTGAAGTGCACAGCTAAGCCCTGAAGAAACCAATACCAAAATCCCAGACAAGCTCTTTTATTTATATTTCACTGCATTTACTTCCATCAGTTTATTTGGCAGCTGCTGTTCCTGGTGTGTGTGTGTGTGAGTGTGTGTGTGAGTGTGTGTGTGTGTGCTGCTGCTGTTGTTTCATTTGACCAGAGAGCATATTTAGACGCGTAAAAAAACAAAACAATCTATTTTGTTAAATGGATAAACGGCAGAGAGGGGGGGGGAAAATTGTGAATAAGAGATTTTATTTATATTCTAGCTGAACAATACCTTTTTTGAGAGACTTTTAAAAGGGACAAATTGATTGCCTTCTTGACAAAGGAGATAGCTCATCTTGCCTCTGGAAAACGCATTATTCAACTATCACCGAGGTTACCTAATGTATATCTGTCAAAGAAGGAACGCTATTTCCCGAGGAATGTTGGAGGGCTTGACTTTCCCATGCCGTACAAAGACATGTACCATTATGGTGCAGTTGTGGTTAGGACCTGGGTTCAAATGTGCACTCAGCCATTGAGTTCCTGGGGCAACGTTGGGCTAGCCATGATCTCTCAGCTGTATCCATCTCAGCAGGGTTGTTGTGAGTATGGAATGAAGGGGAAGAGAATCATGTATGCTAACTTGAGTCTCCTTGGACAAAAGGTGGGAAAGAAATGTAATAAATAAAGGCTCTGATCTATTTGAAGACGCACCTCTTTACCCTGTCTTTTGACACCTGTGATGTTTTCCGGTCTCACCCTGTTCATAGATTCATAGAATTGTGGAGTTGGAAGGGACCCCTAGTCCAACCCTATACATATCCCATTGAGTTCAACAAGGTTTATTCCCAGCTAAGTGGGTATAGGTTTGCAGCCCGAGAGCCACATTATGATGCTATGCTGGAAGGTACAAAAAGTAATCACTCTGGCAGCAAATTGATTTTTTAAAATGTTTATTTGACATTTCTACAGAAGACTATTAATCTTTGTGTTATAATAAGGCATCACAGATACTACAGAAAAGCTCACATTGAAACTTCCCGTTTTTGCCCTTGAATGGGTTCAGAATGCAGATTCTACAAAATCACCCTGGCTGCTTCAACATTGGTCAATAGACCTTTTTTCAAAAGGAGAAATAGACTAAAAATCCTTAGAAAATGACTACTGGTCACCACAGGCTCAATAAATAGATTCCGAAGTTAGTATTTTGCCCTGAGGCAGAAGAAAATTGAAGTGAGGATGGCTCGACCTACTTCGAGGATTTAAAGAGAAAAGATGAGGACTAGAAACTTAAGTCATGTGATGTCTACAATGCATTTCAAACTTTTAACAAGGATCCTGATCCACCAGGTAAACCTTTGAATGAGCAGGCAATGGCTGACCCTGAATAACATTGCTGAGTATGGAAGCTTGACACTTCCCAGGGATTAAGTTCCATTGAATTGAATGTCATGTACTTCATTGAATTGAATGGGATGTACTTCTGAGTAGATGTGTAGAGGATTGTATGTTCAGAGTATTCTGTGGGAGGGAGCCAGGGCTGAACCATATATTTGATAGCCATTGTGTGTCTGAAAAGCACAACTGCCATTTCCCCAAGGCATAGAGAGTAGACACATTCTAGCCTTTCCACACCACAACCTCTTTTTTTCTCGCAGCTATCCCCACAACTGGGATTCCAGAGCTTTCCTCTGCCCCATTGCTTCTCCAGGGCTTGCAGCAACAAGGGTTGGTCCATTAGGGTACACGAAGCACTGCTCCACCAGCCTCACTCTGCCCTTGGCCAACCCCTCACCTGCCAGCTGTCCTGTTTACAACCAGTCTGGGCAAGGCTCCCCACCTTCTTTCTCCTTGGAGTTGCCCTTGGAGTGCTCAGCAGGGAGGAAGATGGGGACAAATCCAGAGTGAGTTGGTTCTGGCTCTACCTACTGTTGGACCCCCCTATTTTCCATACATGTGTTAGCTGATGAATACACGGTTCTGGCCTCTGTCTCAAGAGATGCTTAAATGGTAGGTAGGCAAGAAAAGAGAAAGAGAGAGAGAGAGAGAGAGAGAGAGAGAGAGAGAGAGAGAGAGAGAGAGAGAGAGAGAGAGAGAAAACGAACAAACAAACAAACAAACAAACAAACAAAGGGTCTAAATACATGTTACATTAATGACATAAATGACAATAAACTGCAGCACACAAGGAAAATATATTCATGTCCTCTCCATCTCCTGCAGCAATCATGGCAAAAAATCACCTCGTTCTCTCTGTAGCAGGCAATGACTTTTCCACCTGCCTAGACCCACCCAGTCTTTCCCAGACTATGACTTTGAAAGCAGCAGCAATAGCTGGAAAGAGGGGATATTATTATTATTATTTTTTAAAAAATAGTTTTGCAAGTTTCTTTGTTTCTTTGTTACATGGTTTTGTATGTTTTGTGGTATTTTGTGCATTGTGATTTGGTGTTATTTTTATTGATTATAAATTGGCAATTCTTCATTGTGGTTGATAAGTGCGAACTGTTTAATCATTATTTGCTGATGTTTAATTTTACTTACAGGTAGGTAGCTGTGTTGGTCTGGTGTAGTCGAAATAAAATTAAAAAAATGGTCTCTAAGGTGCTACTGGAAGAATTTTTTTTTATTTTTTTTATTTTACTGTTTACTATTAGATTCTGATGTACTGTTGAATGTTGCTTTGTTTGATATAAGTTGTTTATTTTAAAGCTATCGTGACCTTTCTATTGGATCAAATCGTTACTATTAATGTTTGATGTTTTATTGTGTTTTTATGTGTTGGAAGCCACCCAGAGTGGCTGGGGCAACCCAGCCAGATGGGCAGGGTATAAATAATAATAAAAAATTATTAAATTATTATTGTAGCAATAGTATTTGGTTAAAAACACCATCCTTAAAATACCCAATTGCTGCATCAGGGAGAACTTTTTTTTTACCAAGTTTGGGGCTGGATAGGGAATGCTTAAACAGTCCCTTCCTATACAAACACCCTGCAAGCCTGATTTTTCTTTTTTAACCCAGCATGAGTTTGCTAATAATATTGTTAGCGTAATGCTTATTTAGGTACAGTTAATTTACAATCAGGGAAGTGCTTCTCTGCAAATCCTTCCTTATGGCATAAAGCATCAGAATGTTGCCTATAAGAAGGCAGTATTCATTCTTAGCGTCAGAATTCACTATTAAGGCATGCTGTGATTCCCACAGATATTCTGAGCCTCAGTTCATGCGATGCATTCCTCCTCTTCACTAAATACCCCATCCCATTTTGAGATACAGCATATTAGTAAAGACAACACACAGCAAAATCCTAACCATGTCTAGTCAACTGTGAGTCCTATTGAATTCAATGAGGCTTATTCCCAGGTAATTGGGGTTAGGATAGCAATCTATAGAACAGGCTTGTGAGCCACCGAACTGAGCCCATACCAGCATACAATGAGGCCACTGAGAGCTCCTGGTTTTGCTAGAAATTATGGACTGTGCAAGCAGATAAGCTTGCAGTTAGCTTGGTGGGTCCCCAAATATACAAAACTGCTCCAATACTCTGAAGTCACAAATACGTAAAAATAGGATTGTCGCGTTTCTTTTTGCTCTGTAGTATTTATGACAAGGAAATGAGTAACTTTGGTAACTACAGCCAACAGGGGTTCACTTGTCCAAAGGGAGTGAACAAGCAATGGAGTTCCCAGCCATAATTTACTAGGTCAGTCTTGTATTGAACGATGGGCCTGGTAGCCATAGGTGATCAGGAATCCCATGGAGGTGAACAAGAGAGTAGCTTGAGCAGGGATGGATCACCCTGTCTCCCTTCTAAAAGCCTGCCTGGTAGGGAACTTAAAAAAAAAAGTCTTGCAAGAGGCTAGAAGCCTACAATGCAGAAGATGGGACTTCCGCTCTTCCGCAGTCAGCGTGGAACCAGACTGAAAGATGACAAAGAGCTTTTCCCTTTTTGCAGGCTAGTAACTTTTGTTGGTTTGTTTGCAAGGCTGCATTGAAGACGTGGGGAGCCGTTTTTAGGCCAAACAACCTTCCAAGGGCAATGTGATGGGTGGCATCAGAGCCCCTACTTGTGTAAATGTGACCTTCCTTTCAGTAGGCCAGTTTCTACGCATGCTCTGATGCCCCTCTCTATCCCTCTCATTGCCAGAGTCCAAGGACATCTCCCAGCCAAGCAAAAGGACGAGAGTGTGGTGCGGAGAGAGTTCTGAAATCTAGGGAGGCCTGGAATGCCACATTTGCCTCCTGGGCCTGAGGTTCTCCACCTCTGGTTTATAATTAGATAAGCAAGTTGGGGCCTGGTCATTGCCTGGAGCGGAGACCGCCTGGGAATTGCAGGCCCACTGTCTTCCATTCCATAATGGAAGGAAGGCAGGGTATGAACATAAGACAATGATTTTAAAATAAATAGTAACAAAGTTTGTAGCTATCACCTCGTTCAAGGAAAGAGATGACTGCAACATGACACTTTTGTGCAATTGCTTGTGGAAAATAGCATGAGATGCTGGCACAGTCTACAGCTGTCCGCCATTGCCCCAATTAATGTCCATCTTCTTGCATTCTTCTCACAAGAGCTAGCGCCTCATTAAAGAGGTACTAACACCCCCATTATTTGTTTGGATAAATGCCTCTTAATGCCCCTCTTGCTATGACGGTTCCCTATCACCTGAGATGATTGAAGGTGGGTTTGTACCAATTCTCCATTTCCTTATAGGCACCAGGCTCATTTCATCTGCTAATTTCTCCAGGATACCAGTGTTTAATTGTTTGATGGATGCATGCTTCTGACATTGCACTGTTCCATCTAATTCCACAATTCCATGGTGTTCCTTATTCTCTCCTTTTTTTTTGTTTTCTTCTGTTAACCTCATCAAAAAATGACTGGTATGCTTACAGGTACAGAGGTGCACAGCCACGATTGCACAAATCCTGATTTATGTACCCCATACCTGACACCTACCCATTCTTATAAGAGGAATCCTTACATTCTGAATCAGTGAAGGAAAACCAAGCTAGAGAGCAAATTTGCATTCCGAGGGACTGATCATATCACGGTAGTACGACTGCACACATCTTACATGGAATTTTAGCCTGCATTTTGATGGATGCTTATGGAAGCCCACTGAAAATTGAGCTAC
Organism: Zootoca vivipara; assembly: GCF_963506605.1. Classification (NCBI taxonomy): domain Eukaryota; kingdom Metazoa; phylum Chordata; class Lepidosauria; order Squamata; family Lacertidae; genus Zootoca; species Zootoca vivipara. Next base: position 19,054,274 of record NC_083283.1, on the reverse strand, counting down.
GGTATTCTGATGGTGAGCCACTGCAGACAAACCCAGTCACTGTGCACTAACAGATACCATATGCAACAGTTTAAGAGCCCACAGTGTTTTGCCCATGGCGGCTGTAAGTTCAAGTGACCCCCAAGTGCTTTCTACTTCACTTGGAACCCAGGATATAAAGGTTAGCCGGACTCCCTGTACCTTGAGGTCAAGAACCTAGGGCCGTCCAGATGTTGCTGGACTCCAACTCCCATCAGCCCCCACCCATGTGGCCAGGTAGTGAGGGATGGTGGGGATTGCAGTCCAACAACATCAGGTGTTCCATAGGTTCCCCATCCCTGTGTGGTTGGAGATAACAGCTCAGTTGCAGAGCACGATTGGCATCCAGGATCTCCAAGGTTTGACCCCCTTGCATTTCCAGATAAAAAGATCACGCAGCAGAAATCTTGCCAGCCTGAGAGCTACTGGTAAGAGTTGACAATACTGAGCCGGATGGACGAATGTCTGACTTCTTATAAGGCAGGTCCCCTTTTTCCTAGATCCTGGAAAGCAGGGGGAACTTTGACCTGTACATTTCCATGTGTGTTTGTGTGTTATATGCAAGCAATGGGAGCCAATGTTGCTTGTATGATATGCAAACATGGAAGGAAGGCCACTTGTTCCTGGGAGCAGCCAAACGGGCTGAGGAATGTAGAAATTGGGAGCTGGGAACCTGTGGCCCTTCGGATGTTACTGGACTCCAGTTCCCATCCGATCCAGTCAGGGATGATGTGAGCAACATGTGGAGGACCATATATTCCCCATTACTGTCATAAAGGGCATGACTCTGGTGTGAGTCTGTAGGTCTCTGTCTGCTTTTGGTAATAGTGATGGGTTACATCACAGGTCTTCTGCATCAGTCGCCATAACTGGCATTTATTACACATTTTACCCTGTTAAGACACTTGGGTTGCAAATAACAACAACACCCACCAATCCAACACAGGTTTGTGCAGCCAAGCACTCTGCAATTGCCTTGGGAGAGGGGGGTTAGGGGGTTTGAATCCTCTTAACAAGAAAGTGTACACAGAAGACAAATGGGTTCCCAGAAGCATTCTGTTGGGATTGGGAAAGGCCATTAGCCTGGATCTTTATTCAAATGTAAAATGAGATTTTAGCTCTAATTATTATTACTGTCTTGAGAAGCTCTGCTTAGGCAGTGCTCTTAAGAGAGGCCAGGTTTTCATGTTTCAATAGCCCTTAAAGAATAATAACACCGAAGGAAAATCCAGGGAGCCTACACGGCTTAGAAACTAAAATGTTCTGAGGGCCCTGGACCTTGTGGCAGTGGGTTCCAGGTACTACAGCAAGGGTAGGGGACCTGTCACCCCTCATATGTTCTAGATTCAGGTAGGTAGCCATGTTGGTCTGACGTAGTCGAAATACATAAAAAATAAATAAAAAATTGTCCAGTAGCACCTTAAAGGTAAAGGGACCCTTGACCATTAGGTCCAGTCGCAGATGACTCTGGGGTTGCAGCGCTCATCTCACTTTACTGGCCGAGGGAGCTGGTGTACAGCTTCTGGGTCATGTGGCCAGCATGACCAAGCCGCTTCTGGCGAACCAGAGCAGCACATGGAAACACTGTTTACCTTCCCGCCACTTGCACTTCGTGCTTTTGAACTGCTAGGTTGGCAGGAGCAGGGACTGAGCAACAGGAGCTCACCCCGTCGCAAGATTTCGAACCACCGACCTTCTGATCGGCAAGCCCTAGGCTGTGGTTTAACCCACAGCACCACCCGCGTTCCTTTAAGTAGCACCTTAGAGACCAACTAAGTTTGTTCTTTGTATAAGCTTTTGTGTGCATGCACACTTCTTCAGATACCTCATATGTTGTTGGACTCCAGGTACCATCGACCTCAGTCACCATGGTCAATGGCCAGGAATGATGGGAGCTGTAGTACAGCAAAGGTTCAAAGGGCCAAAGATTCCTTACCCCTGAATTATAAGTAGACCCACTCCAGCACCTAGAACTCCTACAGTGTGGTCTAGTGGCCAGAATGTTGGACTAGGGTCTGGGAAACCAGGGTTCAAATCCCCACTCGGCCATTGAGCTCACTTGGTGACCTTGGGCCAGTCTCTGTCTCTCAGGATTGTTGTGGGGATAACTATGCATGCCACCTTGAGTTCCTTGGATAAAAAGGTGAGATATAAATGCAACAAATAAATAAAAAACAACAAAACAAACACAGGTGGTGGTATAAGAAGCTTATGCAAGCAATCTGCAACCTGGCTTTTATTTTCCTCAAAAGAGCTCAAGAGTACATCAGGGTGGGGAGCCCCTCCCCTCCCCACCAACCATTGGTCAAATGGGGGAAAGTGGCTGAAGGGGTGACAGCCATTCTCAAGCTTTGTTTCAGACACACACTAAACACCACACTCTTAGTACATGGCCAGCCCTCTGAGATTGGCTCGGCTGAGATGATGACTGACCAAAAATGACTCAAAATAAGGTTTGTGGCTGGCCAGGGATATGAATCCAAATCTATCTATCTGGTGTCAGTCTGATACGTACTTAAAACACTCAGGGTTGGCTCAAGATATGTTGCTGCCCGAGGCAGACCAGCAAATGGTGTTCCTATGCCCACAAATTGAAGGTGTTCCTATGCCCACAAATTGAAGCCAGTAAAATTATTTGGGCACCCGAGGTGGAAAATCCCACAAGTGCCTTTCTCCTTTCTTGGCAGTAAAAATAGAATAAAAAAATTAAATGACTCTCAATTTACTTCCTCTTCACGACACCGAGCATCCGAAACCTCACTCTGCCCAACGGTAGAGCTGGTCCCATAACAACAGCATCACAATGGCTCTTGATTTGCCAGCAATGGATACTTAATACACACAGCACATGTATTTGGGGCAGGCAGACAAGCACTTTGTACACGACCCTTCCCAACAACTGCATATTAAATGAGAAGATGTATATTGGAAAGTTCCTGTTACCAAAGAGTTTAGGATTAATCGAATGTAGAGAAAACATCATGGAGGAAGCGTACAAAGCCTAACTGGCTATAGATCTTGGGTCTGATTAGCAGCAAATTCTTCTAGATAAGCCCCATTGAAATGAACAGATTTGTCATGTTTTGATGGACACTTATGCAACACAACTTGCACGACTGCTTGACACTCTGTGATATTCTGCAGTGCCTCATGTGTTCCTTATGTGAATTTTGTTCTAAAAAACCCAGTTCCAATCTCCACATTGCAAATGACCGGAGTACGTCGTCTTTCAGAAGTTCTGACTGGTCAGATACATGGGGATAACAACTGATGATAAGCAGGGCAATTATCAAAGCCATCCGTTTTAGAATAATTTTTGTAAGGCTGTTGACCTCCACAAGCCTTCAAGGGCAGGGAGGGTTATAAATCCAATGACTAAATGACTCATGGGGCTTAAAGGAGTTTTATATCTCACATAGATGTGCAGGTATAAGCAGAAAAAAACCACTGCACCCCTGATAAGCAGAGGGGAAAAAACCACTCAAATTGAAATTGAAGCTCCAGTCCTTAATTGCAGATACCGGATGGCTGTCCTGGGGCTTGATTACTGGTGCCCCTTAGCATATTGCCACAGTCTGTTAATAACCTTTCATGTAGGTTGTTACAGTTTATGGTTTTTAGAGTGACAGAGAGTATTAAATGCTTTATACGAAACATGGAAGGGCTGGGGAGAGAAACGTGGACTTAGCTGGATGAAAATGCCACCAAGCAATTATTTTAACACACAACAAGAAAGTTAGTGCAATTTGGAATGCCAAAATGTCGTTTCTGACTGCCACCTACAAGTGAGGAACTCACAGTAGCTCCCTGTGGGAAATGTAGGGCAGTTATTTGTGCCTGAATAAGGAAGGTAGTCTGTGGTTAAATAGTGGTAAGAAGAGACCAAATTCCACACCTTCCTGACAAATTAAAAACAGGCAAATCACGTGGTCCAGGTGATATCTACCTGAGAGTTCTTGAAAAACTCAAATGTTAAATTGCTGGTTTTCTAACGAATACCTGCGACTTGTCCCTAAGATCAGTTTCTGCACCTGGGATGCAACCAAAGTAACACCATTTTTTAAAATGGATCCAGAGGGGAATCCATAATATTACAGGGCCATTACTTCATATCTGTCCTGAGAAAACAGGTGGAAAGCAGTATTAAAGGTAAAATTTTCAAGCATAGAGAATAACAACCCCTGCTGATTTTTTTTTTAACTTGGGGGAAAAAAAGTTAAGAAAGGACATGACAGAGGTGTATGAAATGATGCATTACATGAAGGATGTGGATAGTAGTAATAATAATAATAATAATAATAATAATAATAATTTAATTTAATTTATTATTTATACCCTGCCCATCTGGCTGTGTTTCCCCAGCCACTCTGGGCGGCTTCCAACAGCAAAATAAAACACAGTAATCTATTAAACATTAAAAGCCTCCTTTCAGATGTCTTCTAAAAGTCTGGTATTTCTATTTGGATAGAAGTTTCCCTCTCTCTTTCATTATCCTATAATGTGGGGTCATCGACTGAAGCTGAACATTGTACCATTCAGGGCAGACCAAAAGGAAGCACACACTTAAACTGTGGAACTCTCTGCAGCAGGATGTACTTATGGCCAACTCAGACTGCTATAAAAGGGGGTTTGGACACCTTCCAGGTAAGTTGCTTTGAACCTTTGTTTTAAATAGCAACCAACTAATGCAATCAATAATAAAACAATAAATAAGGCAGTAAGTGGCTAGTAGTCGTGATGCTTACGTTCTGCCTCCACTGTTGGGCACAGCATGCCTCTGAAAACCAGTTGCTGGGAATCACAAGTAAAGAAAATGCTGTTGTGCTGACATTCTGTGGGCAGCTGCTGGGCAGCTGTGAAAACAGAAAGCTGGGCTAGATGGGCTTTTGATCTGATTCTGCATCGGATGCATAGGAACATCGGAAGTTGACGTACGCTGAGTCAGCCCATTTAGCTCAGTATTGCCTACACTGACTGGCAGTGGCCCTCTAGGGTTCCAGACAGGAATATTTGCCCACCACTACCTCGAGATGCCAGAAATTGAGCAAGAGGCCTTCTGTACACCTAACAGATGCTTAGGCTGGAGCTATGGTAGTTCTCATGTTCAGGCTGCAATGCTACAGATGTTTATTTGGACCTGAAAATCTCATTTGCCCCTTCTCTGTGTGAAAAGGCCTTTGCGAATACAGAACCTTTGTGACAGCTCCCATTACCTTAATTGTAATGCTTTTCAGTGAATTCAGTATGCAGACACCTCTTGGCTATTTACAGAAAATTCACATATGCACCGTTTGATGACCATAGCATGGAAGAGATGATGCGCACATGTGAATGTTGACATCACACAGACACAGCCTTCTTCTTGCCATAGACACGATGTTATTCGGTTGAGCAAGTCCACGCATTCAACTGTCAGCTCATCAAGCCCTGGTTCGCACACACACACACGACTTGACATGTCTGATCTCGGTTGATGGGCACATCTCAGCCGATTGTGTGGCTTGACTCCGCTGAAAACCATTGCACTGAAGAGGCCACATGGAGGCTCCGTCTGCAATGACGCAGTCTCACACATAAGCCACCACTTGATCCTGCAATGCATGGGCAATGCCACCAGCCAGCCTTGGGCAGCTCCTGGAATCCTGGCAGCCCAGCAAAGCCTACTGCTGACACCTTACCCATGTCCCCTTTAAACATTCATTGCTTGTAGCACCACACCACCTTTTTAATTTTCTATAGGGACCCTGATGCAATGTTGCTTAGGGGTACTGTGGGGTATTAAGATGGCAGGTCCCATTGCAGATTAAGGACCTGCCATTTCAATTCCCCACAAAGTCCTGGAGTGACACTTACAAATGGTGCTGTGGAAAATGGAAAGGGCAGCTCCTAGACCTTCACTGGGGGGTGGGGCTGCCAGCCAATGGCAATCCGACTTCTACTGTTATTGCATGCACACCAGGATCACATCTACACCCTACATTTAAAGCAATAAATGTAAGCCACTTTAAGCAGTCATGGCTTCCCCCAATGAATTCTGGGAGCTGTATTTTGGTAAGAATGCTGAGAGTTCATTTATCCCTCTTCCCAGGGAACTCTGTTTAAAGTGGAATCACACAGCTTTAAATGTAGGGTGTGGATGTGGCTCTAAGTGACGCAGTTTCAATGGACATCAGCCATCGGAGAATTTCCATAATCACCAAGAGAGCCATGTTCAATGGCTGAATCCCAAGTATGCATTATTTTGAATATTATCTCTTTTGTCTTTTCGTCCAAGACTATAATGTCTACAGAACACAAACATACCATTTCAATGGGCTAGGAAGAGATAATCTTCAACGGACGGCGCTTGCTATTTTAAGCTTCATTTGGTTTCATGTACTGTAATGACAATTACGGTCTTCATCCTTTGCTGCCTCAGAGGGCCAAGGACACCCTAACTATCTACGGCAAGAGCATCCTCCTCAACTAACGATAACTCCATGTTATCATTTGTGGAAGATTTCACTCGGAAATTAAAGGAGCCGTAGAGCTTGGCCGACTCCTTGGAGGCTGCAAACCTGCTTCTCCTGTAGAGCTCGCCTTTCCACATAGAGATCATGAGCAAACTGGACAGTACTACGCCCCCCAACGTTAAAAGGCAGAGCCCGGCAATCACACAACGATCCAGGTGAGCCCCAATCTTTGCGCTCTCATTCTCCAGCCGCTCCATTTCCCTTGCCGCCACCGTGCTGGGATCCACGGTCACGTCCCTGGGGACCACGTAGGAAACGATCACTAGCAGTATCCCGCTGACCAGGAAGAAGACGGCGCTGATGAAGCCATAGTCTATTGACTTTCCCCCATCAGCTTCCGAGGCAACATCGTCGTTTTCCTCGGAAATCAGCGAGGGTGGATCGTAGGGCCATTCGAGGGGCATCTCTCCAGTAGTAGGGTCGGGGTGGAGGAGGAGATCCTGGCTTTGGCAGCAGCTCTTGTGGGCGAGACGTCCAGCGTAGTCCAGATTGTTGACATTTTCGTCCACGAAAGTGAAGGATGTCTCCGATTCGCAGCAGCAAGCTCTCTTTTGGGTTGCCTCCTTTGCTTCTTTGGGAAGGCTGGGATGGCAGGTGATCTCACCTGTGGTTGTACATTCTGGGCACGGCGAGGAACCAGTGGTGAAGGAAAGAGGGGCTTCAGCAAGATCTGCCCTCTGGATGGCTTTGCAGTGCCTCTCGCAGCACTCAGCAGCCATGGATACGGTTGCAGTCCTTCCGACACTTTCACCGGGCTGTCCCTGACCGGGGGGAGTAGGCACACTCCAGTCCATATTCTGACACTGATCGGACTGACCACCCTCTTTGGTGAGGTACAGAAGCTCCACGCATGCCATCGGGAAGCCCCCTTGAACTAGCCGTGGTTTACCATTCATAAGCCCATGCTTCAGTAAACAGTGACAATTCCAACCTCGCCATCAAGCATGAAAGAGCTCTTAGCCAACTGAAGCAATCTACTGTTCTCCAGCCACTGTTTTAGCTGGGACACTGTTTCAGCCACTACCCAATTAAACAAATTTCCTTGGACAAGCATTCCTTTTCAATCTGCAAATAGAAAGGGGTGGGGGGGGGGAGAAAACAGCTTCATCATCAAGATATATTATGAGGCTAATACAGACTCAAACTCATTATTCTGATTTTGTCCAGCGTGTCGGGACGTTTGTGTGCATGTGTGTGTGTGTGTGTGTGTGTGGCAGGCAAACAACAAATGCGATTGTTTTAATCAAGCACTTAAAGCCGAAATCCGCTTGCCGAACTCAAATCTATTAGGAACTCTAATCAACCTTTGACACCGCTATCCAATTACAGAAAGATCCCATCAGAAATATAGGGGAGGCATAAATATATACCCATAGCTTCCCCCTGACAGGCAAAGACCACCAAGTTTCAAATGGAGGAAAGCGCAAATTCAAGAAAGAACTGAACTTGGGGGTGGGTGGGGGAAGAGTCCACATTCAAATGTGGAGTCTAATTAGGAAGAAGCCAGCAAATCCCTTGTAGCTCGGCAAATCAGGATCTCTATTCTCTTGTGGAAATCTGATAATCCCAGGAGGAGGGAAAGGAGCACTTTCTGAAGCAGATCTCCAGCTCCGATTAAAACACACACACACACCCGCCACGCTTGCAATGCAATTATGCTCCTCAAAGGCGGAGGATGCAAAGCAACGGAGAGGAACGATGCGCTGCATGCAAGGCAGAGAGAAAACTTGGAGCATGGAAAAATATATATAAAAGAACAACCCACTGACCTTAAAGAAAGGGGATGAGGGAGGGAAAAAAAAACCCAGCATAGACTTTTATCTATCTATCCATCTATGAAGCAAAATATAATTATTATGAATTACATCCCCGGAGAGCTGCTGCCTTCTGGGCGCCCGTGCCAACAGACTGGATTGAGGGATGCCCCCCAAAAGCCGTGTCAGAGCCCAGGCTGGCACCACGGAGACCTTTCCCTGCTTTTTCCTCCCCGGGGTCTGCGTGCAAACTCCAGGCGGACGCGTTTCTAAAGGTCGTCAGGAGGCGGACTCGGGTGGCCCCGGCAGCTGATTCTCCTTCATTCCTCCTCTCCGGACATACCTGGCTTTCCCCGCTCAGTTTGCGCCCACCCGGCGGCGGAGGCGCGGCGCTGCCCATCCCGCTGAAGTCTCGCCAAGAAGTCCGGGCGGCCGCCCTCCTCTCGCATGCTGCTCCGCCCGCCTCCCGAGGGGCGCGTGGGGGAGGGAGGGAGGAGGAGCTCGCGGTGCATGCTGGGAGACGTAGTCCTGCAGGCGGAGCGGACAGAGTGAGAGGTCGCCGGCAGAGCTGGTCTCTCGGCGCGTGGGAAGCCATGAAGCGATGTCCTTCGATCATGTGCAGAGTGCCGCCCTCCCCGCCCGCAAACAAGCGAGTTAGCGCCGGCCGCAGAGGTTTAGGATCGCAAAGGGAGTTTCGCGCAGGGGCGATAAAGCAGAGTTGCCGCTGGGGGTGGGCGCAATTCAGCAAAGTCGTTCAATATTTCATTGTGGTTTCCTCAAGTATTGCTTATTCATTCATGATCATAGAATCGTAGAACTGTAGACTTGGAAGGGACCCCAAGGGTCATCAAGTCCGACCCCCTGCAATGCAGGAATTTCAACTAAAGCATCCGTAACAGATATTTCTATTTACAGGTAGGTAGCCGTGTTGGTCTGAGTCGAAGCAAAATAAAAAAAAATCCTTCAGTAGCACCTTAAAGACCAGCTGAGTTTTTATTTTGGTATGAGCTTTCGTGTGCATGAAGAAGTGTGCATGCACACGAAAGCTCATACCAAAATAAAAACTCAGCTGGTCTTTAAGCTGCTACTGAAGTAATTTTTAGATATTTCTATGTCGCCTTTCACTCACGCCAGTGGAAAAGCGGCTCGCAAACAATAAATAACAGTATCTGAAGAACTGTGCATGCACACGAAAGCTCATACCGATGACAAACTTAGTTGGTCTCTAAGGTGCTGCTGGAAGGAATTGTTTTATTTTGTTTCGAATAAATAACAGCGACATAATAGAACATCACAATTAAATAACAAATCATCAGTAGAACGACCAACCCCTCTCCTATCAAACACTATTAACTGCAAAATAAAAAAATTCCTTCAGTAGCACCTTAAAGACCAACTAAGTTTTTATTTTGGTATGAGCTTTCGTGTGCATGCACACTTCTTCAGATATCTGATATCTGAAGATATCTGAAGAAGTGTGCATGCACACGAAAGCTCATACCAAAATAAAAACTTAGTTGGTCTTTAAGGTGCTACTGAAGGAATTTTTTTATTTTACTTCGATCCAGACCAACACGGCTACCTACCTGTAACCAGAACTATTAACTGCAGCAACTTAAAAAAAGGGAAAGCGAAACAGCATAACCACAACAAAAGTCATATTATATGATTCACAAAGCACTACAGCGCATTTCCCCTCACTGTTCTTCCTCTGGAAACAGAGGGTGGGGAAGGCAGGTGGAAAAAGCAATCGCGGTTTTATCAAGACACAAACGGCAACATGCAGGCGCATTTGGACATTTGGAATGCACACCTCTTCTTAGTTTCTAACAGGAGAGAAGCTGGTCTGATGCATATTGAGCCAATCACTGCCTCTGCCTAACCTACCTCACAGGGTTGTTGGGAAGATAAAATGGGGAGAGGGAAACATATCCCTGCGCTCCTCTCAGGAAAGATAGAATTTTTCATGCGGCAACAGCAGCAGTGATTTACATTATTGTTATTTTTTTTTATAAATAATGTGGGGATTTTTTCTTTCTTTTAAAAAAGTAGGATGTCCATTCTTTCCAGTGAAGGGGACTTGTGGTGGATATGAGAGAAGAAAGAGCTAGTGCAATGAGATGCAAGATCAGTAACAGAGAATCTGTGGCTCTTCAGATACTGCTGGACTTCAACCGCCATTCACAATGCTAGCTGCGGCTGATGGGAGTTGGGAGTCACAGCAACAAGTTGAGGGCCATAAAAACAGAACATGATCAAGTTAATGGCCCATCTACTCCAGCATCCTGCTCTCACAGTGGCCAACTGGATGTCTGTGGGAAGCCTGCAAGCTGGTCATAAGCATAACTCTGTCCACCACAATTCCCAGGAACTGGCATTCATAAACATAGTGCCTGTGGCAGGGGAGGTAGAACATAGCCATTGATAGCATGGAACATAGCCATTGATAGCATGGAGTAGCCATTGATAGCATGGATAATTTTTTCTCCCAATGCATTCCTATGGGATTCGACTTACAATTTTTTTTTGACTTACGAATGTGCGTTCGGAACGCATTAAATTCGTAAGTAGAGGTACCACTGTACTTTCTCCATGCCATTTGTTTTTGTGTCATCCTGACCATATGTTCCCCATCCCTGTGGTAAGTAGACCACACCCACAAAAGCATTATCTTCATTGACGGGTCACGGGTGACTCTGATCCCACATTTGAACTCAGAGCTGCAGTGTTCCAAGTAAAGGCATTTCTGATTCTCACTTTGTTTTCAGACTGTCAGTAGTAAAGTGTTCGCAGACGGCTTTGTGCTCTTTTATAACTGCATAAATGTGTTCTGCAAAGATGTCAGGTGTGGAGGTGGTGAGAAAAATAAAATAAAACTCTGCATAGCAACATGGAGGCTTCTGCAACCACAAATATAACTGCCTAAAAGATGAATCAGGCAACGTGAAAAGGGAAGCAACATTCATTAAAGAGCTGGAAAACTTCCTCACCCATTTTTATTTTTATTTTATTCTTCTTTTCATTTTGCTGAGTTTGCACATGCACGTTTGAGTGATGGCTTGCGTGTGTGAAATGGTTACTGCACATAAAAGAAGGCAGGCAGAGCATTCGTTATCTGTACAGTGGTACCTTGGGTTACAGATGCTTCAGGTTACAGATTCCGCTAACCCAGAAATAGTACCTCAGGTTAAGAACTTTGCTTCAGGATGAGAACAGAAATTGTGCAGTGGCGGCACGGAGGCAGCAGGAGGCCCCATTAGCTAAAGTTGTACCTCAGGGTAAGAGCAGTTTCAGGTTAAGAACGGACCTCCAGAACAAATTACCGTAAGTTCTTAACCTGAGGTACCACTGTAATGCTTTTTGGTGCAGGCAAGCCATATGATCACAAGCACAAAAAAGTATTATTTACTGTTATCCCTCCCCTTCATGGATCAATGCCTTGTCGTGGCGAAGGGGCTTGAATAACTCAGAGAAGCTATGAGCTATGCCATGCAGGGCCACCCAAGATGGACAGGTCATAGTGGAGAGTTTTGACTAAACGTGATCCACCTGGAGAAGGAATTGGCAAGCCACTCCAGTATCCCTGCCAAGAAAACTCCATGGACAAAGACCATGGATTATGGTGCTGGAGGAGACTCTTGAGAGTCCCATGGACTGCAAGAAGATCAAACCTATCCATTCTTAAGGAAATCAGCCCTGAGTGCTCCCTGGAAGGACAGATCGTGAAGCTGAGGCTCCAATACTTTGGCCACCTCATGAGAAGAGAAGAATCCTTGGAAAATACCCTGATGTTGGGAAAGATTGAGGGCACTAGGAGAAGGGGACGACAGAGGACAAGATGGTTGGACAGTGTTCTCGAAGCTACGAACATGAGTTTGACCAAACTGCGAGAGGCAGTGCAAGACAGGAGTGCCTGGCGTGCTATGGTCCATGGGGTCACGAAGAGTCGGACATGACTAAACGACTAAACAACAACACTGTTATCCCTTAACACAATTAGCTTGCAACCTTTGACACATCCCACAATTATTTCATGGGTCTGCTCATCACTACCACTGCTGCTGTTACAATATTTTCTGAGTGACCAGAGTTCTGAGTGAGTTGTGATGAGATCCTGGAAGAAAGAGCCATGTGTCTGATGCAGCCCGACCTGTGTCCACAAAGGTCCCTCAGGTATCATGGAGGATGCTGTCCCAGTGCCAGTGTTGATGTAAGATTAAACTTACATTCTAATAAGCTTCTGTTATGCCCTAGGCAACAAAATTTCTTCAGCTAACCTTGGACATAGGCTATGAAGTCCGTGTGGTTGACCTTCCGAAGTGAACTGAGAGGGATCTTGGGTGTGAGGTGCATGGGAAATTTCTTTCCTTTGGTTGCTCCTCTTCTGTAAGAACTGGTGAATGAGGGAGGTCCTTGCAGACACACTTACTGCACCTTTTTACTTACTGCACCTTTTTACTTCCAAGTCCCAGGGGACTTCAGGATCTGAAGGCACCTGAAACCATCACCTCTGAAGCTAAGCAGGTCAGTGAGCTGGATGGGAGACTGCCTGGAATAAGCATGTATCCCTCTTCCATTCCATGATGGAAGGGAGGCAGAATATAAATATCAATAATCAGATGATTTGGACTACAACTCTCATCAGCCTGAACACATCTATAGGGCACCAGTTTGAGGAAGGTGAGTCTAAGACAAGTGTTTTCCCACTGACTGCAACCTGATCCCATTAGCTGGTGAATGAGCCTACTATGTAAAGCATATACTCTGACAACTGAGCTTTGGAGCCCTCCCCCTAAGTGGTTGCTTGGTATATAATAGCTAGTAGGTACACAATGGGAAAAAATATGACACACTGCTTGTACTTGGAGATTGTTAGGCAAATATTTGGACAACTTTTTCTGCTAAAGACAGTTGGATTGCTGAATGTTCAAAGTGTATTACAGTGACAGCTCTATCGATTTGCAAATCAAACAGGGAGAGAGAGGAAAATAACACCACACTTCTCTGGACACCTTAGCTAATGCACAGCCTCCCTTTATCTGCCACACATTAAGAAAACCGTCAATATTCTGGAGGGGGGAAAGTGTGTGGTATATTGCACCAGAACTGCCAATACAGTAACTTCACTGCAAAAGGCTTCTTTTCCCCATTGGTTATCAAGCAGGAACACAAGTTCAACAATTAGGGTACACTCAGAAGGAGAATCATGCTAGATCAGACCAACAGCTGTTAGTTCATCTTCCAGTTTACTGCAGTAGCCAACCATATGCCCATAAGCAGGGCATGGAGGCAACAGGTCTCCCTTACTATTGTGCCCCAGCAACTGGTATCCTGCCTCTGATATTGGATGTGTATAACCATCATGACTCTCCTTCCTTGGAGGTTTTTAAGCAGAGGTTGAATGGCCATCTGTCATGGATGGTTTAGCTGAAATTCCTGCATTGCAGGGGGTTGGACTATATGACCATTGTGGTCCCTTCCAAATCTACAATTCCATGATTCTATGACTACAGCAATACCTCGGTTTACAAACACAATTGGTTCCGGAAGTCTGTACTTAACCTGAAGCGTACTTAACCTGAAGCAAACTTTCCAATTGAAAGTAATGGAAAGTGGATTAATCCGTTACAGACGGTACGTGGAGTACTTAAACTGAAGCGTACTTAACCTGAAGTGAACTTTCCCATTGAAAGTAATGGAAAGTGGATTAATCTGTTCCAGACGGGCCCGCGGAGTACTCAACCTGAAGCGTACTTAACCCGAGGTATGAGCATAATTGGTTCCGGAAGTCCGTACTTAATCTGAAGCGTACTTAACCTGAAGCGAACTTTCCTATTGAAAGTAATGGAAAGTGGATTAATCCGTTCCAGACAGGTCCGCGGAGTACTTAAACTGAAAATACTCAAACCGAGGCATATTTAAACTGAGGTATGACTGTAGTAGCAATTGTTAGTCTTGTCCTCCATCCTTTAGAGGGACACATTTTTATTTACCCAGGCTTTTGGTGTTTACATTTTTGAGAAAAGGTATATGATTACAGCATCTTCTGTGGCATTCATCTTTTAGTCGGGTGGGACTTGTCCTTTTTCTTGTATTGTTAGAGGAACACTTTAAGAAATGTTTTGTTTTGTAGGCTCTCTCTCTCTCTCTCTCTCTCTCTCTCTCTCTCTCTCTCTCTCTCTCTCTCTCTCTCGTTTTAACTGATGTTACCTGTTCTGTATTTTATCTTGTTGTGAAGTTGCTTAGGTGAGGGGTTTTTTTTGGTTTTTTTGTTTGGTATAAAGTGGCAAAGCCATGGGATAAATCTGAAGGGGTCCAGGGTGGAGGAGACATGGGGAATATTCCATTGCACAAGCAAAAATCATTGATGGAACATTTGCATTAGCATTATATTGGAGTCCACACAACAACAACAACAACAACAACAACAACAACAACAACAACAACACAAACCAAGATGATGCTGAAGATCATAACAATGAGACAACTGGCCCAGCGCTCTTCCTAAACAGAAATAAACACTAGGATGGAGATATGCTTTAGAAGAGAGGAAGCACTAATTCATGAATCACTTATTGTCATGCAGGTTTTACATTAGATTTCAAGTGGAGCTGTCCGTAGTACTGATCACATCATTGTTAATCTCTGTGTACATCTCATGGTTCAGGAGAGGTGACTTTCAGAAGATTTTCCCAAGAGGCAAATGAATGCTTGCTTTACATTATCCACTCAAGGGAAAACTACTTCCACTCAGTAACCTCAAGATAGACAAGGTCAGGCTTGTGCTTTCTGCTCACTGAACTCCCGATGCATATTCACAACAACCCCACTTTACTCTTTTGCAAAATACAGGCGGATGAGAAAGAGGAAACCCAGCAAAGTTGCCTAGCAACTGCAGGGATATACATTATACAACCATTTCTGATCTCAGCAGCTGCCCTTCCCTGGGCCTCATTGTACTGGGTGGAGTTGGCCTTGACTACAAATAATCATCTGGCACTAACCGGAAGTTATGCCCTTGATTACAGAGGATACAGGGTGGTACAGAATGGAGTTGACGGCTCTCACCAGCTGGTACACAGTTTTTAGTTTATTCATTCAAATTCTTTCCCTCCTAGTTCTGGTGTTCCCATGAGGAAGGAGGCCAAAGCTTCTGGTGGTACTCCTGAAGGAATCTTTCTCCCCAAATGTACACAAAGAGTGAGAGTTTTACACCTCAAGATGAGACATGTTATACTATCAGCGGGAGCCAGCTGGTATTGGATCCCTAGATAGTAGGGTTTACACAACCATGTACAGTCATACCTTGGTTTAAGTACACCTCGGTTTGAGGATTTTCAGTTTAAGGACTCCGTGGACCTGTCTGGAACGGATTAATCCACTTTCTATTACTTTCAATGGGAAAGTTCGCTTCAGGTTAAGTACAGACTTCCGGAACCAATTGTGTTTGTAAACCGGGGTACCACTGTATTAATACTATTAATACTATCAATACTATTTATGTATTTTTGTTTGTTTGTTCATACCCCGCCCTTTTCTTCGACAGGACCTAAGGCAGCTTCTGATGCTTGTGCAGTTAGTGACCCATCAAGGAAGAAAATGGTGACTTGGAGTTTATTTTACGTAAGTATAGTGGCTCAATCCAACTCACAAGCATTTTTTTTCTGTCCCCCAAGACTCCACCATATTTGGCAAGGGAGACTGTGTGTGTGTGTGTGTGTGTGTGTGTTTATGAGAGTGTGAGTGACCACTTTGGACCACTGCTGGCCCTGGAGAGTTGACCAAGCTTGAATGTGACCCTCAGGCCAAAAAAAGCTTAACCACCCCTGTTAGGTTTCATTGTTTCCTACTTTCTTGTTGAACACAACAACTTCATTAAAGCATTTTTGCGCCATTAAGCTTGGTGGGAAGGAAAGGACACAGAATGTCAGCAGTAAAGAATGGTTGCTGCAATTATGTGTTTTTATTTCCATATTCTGGCATGAGGGCAGACTCCATGAGTCAAACCAGCAGCATGGCCCTTGCGGTTTTGCAATCACACCCACTGCAGCATGAGAATGGTGAACTAATGCGGTCAACACACTATACAATGTGGTATGATGGGGTTAAGCTGTACATCATATTAGGCTGCAATCAAATTTCACACCAATTCAAAAGCTGGCAAGATTCCAGGATCTAATTGCTACTGAGATTTTGAGGAGTGTCATACTTTGAGTGTTGAGAGAGAGAGATTCAGCTTTGGAAAGCATCAGGACTGGACTCAGCAGATGGCTGGGTTCAAGTGTCTGTATTTGTCATCCTTTCCAATGAACTGTGGCCAAAGAAATGAACTACAGTAACCACCAAAAGACTACACTCCTCTCTCTTATCCACGAATCTCACCAGGCATTGTCCAAACACTTCCAAGCACATCTTTACAAGCCCCATGCCAATGAAGGAAAGATTAAAGGTCTCCCAAACTTGAAATCAATACTCCAGATGTCACCAATTTGGTGCCTGTAGCCACAATGGTACCCTTGAGGTTTTCGTTTACCACCACTGCCCCACACATTGCCCCTTGGTCATGAGGTAGTGACAATTGTCACCATTTTTCCTCATGAAAAGTGCTTAGAACTAAAGGAGGAAGGGGGAAAGAGTGTGACTCTTTCACATCTATGTTCTCAGATTAATTCTTTTATACAGATCCCTTTCTCTCTTTCTATTTCACGAGGGTGGAGAGTTCATACAAGGGAAGATGGAGGTAGGTACCCAAGACATTTATTCAAAAACCCAGATCTGCCCACAGGCCCCCCAAAGGTTGGTGTAGTTTCTTGCAGCCGTCTGCACATAACCAGACAACAAGGACAAACTTAACAACAGAGAGTTTAATCTACCATAAAAATTCACTATTTAAAAAGTGATGATATTCTATCATTTGATCTTGGGGGTGGGGGAACAAGCTACTTAGAGACGCTTCAGTATTATCTCTTAAGCTATGCACATGGAAAACAATGGGTGAGAGGAGAAAGTGAAGATTGCCATTTGTGACAAGACAAGGATGCACAGCCCTCCATAAAATATATATATTGCAGTTGACAGAATTGGTGTTTTTTATGAGACTTAAGTGGAATTACTAGACAAGAGGCTGTGTGTTTTCAAAGGGTTCCGGGTAATGAGTTGTGGTTTTATCTCCTCATTTGAGATTACCTTGCTGAACATTTAAGCCTCTCATTTATTTATTTAAGAAATCTTTCTCCCACCGTTTCATCACTTTGCTGTCCAGAACCCCTTTTAGGAGCCAAGTGGAAAACTACAAGATAATGAGCCTAACACTGAAATGAAAAGAAACGAAACACTTTGCCCTTTTATCCTTTACATTTATTCCTGTACATTTTATCCTCTACATTTCAAGGCATTTTGCAACTCTTTGAAGCAGATATTTACGATGGTCCATTGTTCTGCATTGTTGTAAGACTAGAACAAGAGAGGGTTAAGGGCGATGAACACCCTCTTTCAACAAGGTGCTTTTTTTTACATCAGGAAGGAAATGTCCATTGGTGCCAATTGAGGGCTTGCCCACACTTCTGCTTGTCCCATGCCTAGAAAGCACAGATACAAGCAGTTTTCCCCTTGCTCCACTCCTTTCCCAGGGAAAACTCACTCTTTAGCTCTAAATCAGAGCAAATGTCAATCCAGAGAAAACTCAAATTGCTGTTTGCTTTGATTGAGTGCTGAAGGGTGGTCTCCTCCCCTGTCCCCGGGGAAAGCAGCAGGACAAGAGGAATGTGGATAAGCCCAGAGACTTTCCACTCAATGGAAATAGAAGCAGAGGGGGTGGGATTTTTGTAGGGACCATGGCAGGGATGGGGTTTAAATCCTCCTCTTGCTGCCCATAGGCCAAATGCTGCCTGGGTTACCTTGCAGCTGCTATTTGCATTAAAAAAGTGTGCCCGATTAAGAGTATTTTGGTGTCTGAGTTATCATCATCAATTATAGTTCTATATCACCCTTCATCTGAGGATCACAGGGCAGCTTGCAATGTAACAACAAAAATACATAACATAGTAACAAAGAAAAACAATAACTCCCTCCCCGCATTAGGTTACTTTAAAACACATTTTTCACTTTTCACTTAGATGGCAGACAAGTTCAGATACAGTGGTACCTCAGGTTACAAATGCTTCAGGTTACAAATGCTTCAGGTCACAGACTCTGCCAACCCAGAAATAATACCTCGGGTTAAGAACTTTGCTTCAGGATGAGAACAGAAATTGTGCTCCGGCGGCGTGGTGGGAGCAGGAGGCCCCATTAGCTAAAGTGGTGCTTCAGGTTAAGAACAGTTTCTGGTTAAGAATGGACCTCCAGAATGAATTAAGTTCTTAACCAGAGGTACCACTGTATAACAAACTCAGCTCGGTGAGCCATGGTTTACTGTCAGAAACAAGAGCTAGGCTCAGTTCCTGCCCCTCCCCTCTTGTCCTCCCCTCATACACTACTTTTGGAGCTACTACTTACTTAAAGCCAGGTTTGCCTTGCATTTGCATTTCATTAAACAGGTAAACTTGGTTTACTTTTGGTTGTGAACTAGGATATCCTGATTTCTGGATAACTGAGTACCATGTATGCTAAGCTACCAAGCTCTTTTAGACTCAGGATGCCTCTCCCAATATGAACACCTGCAGACCCTTGGCTCATCTTCTGAGTCCCTTCTCCTTGTCCCTTTTCTGAGGGACGTTCTGAGGGTGGGGACAAGGGAGAGGGTATTTTCAGTTGTGGCTCCCATCTGCGGAATGGTCCCCCCAGTGAGGGCCACCTGGTGCCTTCATTGACATCATCTTGGTGCCAGGTAAAAGACTTACCTTTCCTCCCAGGCTTTTGATAAAATAAGTTGACGTGACTAGTGTGCTGCCAAATCTTCCTGCGGCTGTTATGGATGGGGGTTGTTTTGGTTCTGTATTTATGGTATAATATCATAGCTGCCAAGTTATCCCTTTTTTACAGGGATTTTCCCTTATGCTGAATAGGCTTCCTCGCGAGAAAAGGGAAAACTTGGCAGCTATGTATAATATACCATACTGTATCTATATTTTTGTTAGAAGTTGCTGGGAGACCTTCAAGTTCTTCTTCTTCTTCTTCTTCTTCTTCTTCTTCTTCTTCTTCTTCTTCTTCTTCTTCTTCTTCTTCTTCTTCTTCTTCTTCTTCTTCTCCTCCTCCTCCTTCTCCTCCTCCTCCTCCCCCCTTCCCCCTCCCCCTCCCCCTTACCACAAACAACATAAAGATTTTGTTGGGAGTATTTTTCTAACATATTTACTCACACTTTTACTCACACTTCCTTCCATTCAACTCAACCTCCTCCTGCAGTTTCCAGCATGCAACTTCTCTACAATGTGGGATGGTTTGCAAGCCTCTGGGGCCTGTGGACATTTTGCAAAGCACTTGGAATCTTCTAGCAAACAATATGGCTCTCTGAAGTAGTGTTGGGGATGCACCTCATCCTTCCAGAAGACAAAGCAGTCAGGTGAGCAACCCAGAGACGAAAGCAAGGGATACGCCAAAAAATATGGCTGATTCCCAAAGTGATAATTTCAGCAGCAGCTGTATGTAACAGATGTATGTTGTGCTGTCTGATATAATGTCTGTACATCTATCAGGGTTTATTCACTGTCGGAAGCATGTCAGAGGTGACGCGAGACAAAGAGCTCTTATGCGGCTTATTAGGCACTTGCTTCATGGCTCGCCAGTCTTAGAAAAATCATTAGCTAAGTACTGCAGCTTCTTAAGTAGAATCATAACTACTGCTGATTCTAAATTTAGTTATGCATTAGCTGGATCTATGGCAAAGTTGTATGGCAGAAAACCTCTAATGTATATCACTTGGAGATTTATTGTTTTGTTTAACACATTCAATTCCATAAGCCATATTTAACAGACTCTTAGAAGCTCCCCCACTCTGGCCCAAGTCTCTATGACTTCCGCCTTCCATGGCCAACCTCTTGCAGCTGGTCCTAGGATATCATTTTTTCTTGACATCTGCCTTAAGGATGAACCAACCCTTCGGTCACTATAGTGGGATGATCTGACATAAGGGTTGTTTTGTCTCTTGAACCTTGATTACAGGAGCTGCACGTACATTGGGGATTTAACTTTGATAGCAGAGTCCTCTGCAATTCCCTGAGCAGGACACGGGTCTGCACCAAGTTTTCTCCTACGGCAAGGGGCGATGAGAAAGCTGGGGGGGCGGGCTGGGGACAGTGCACAGTTAATGCTGTTTTAGTTAATTTTCCCATCACAAGATTCCCCCTGTAAAGCTGAGGTACTATAGTCCTTATGCCTAGAGATGCAAAACTGTCTGTGCTTATCTGAGACCATGCCCTATTGAACTCAATGTGACTCCTTTGTCTAATTTTCTAACTTTGACCACTTCCTACAGGTGTCCTGTTGTGCCAGAAGCCGTTTAGTCATACTGGTCACATGACCCGGAAAGCTGCCTGTGGACAAACAGTGAGATGAGCTGAAAGTGAGATGAGCGCCGCAACCCCATAGTCGCCTTTGACTGGACTTACCGTAACTGTCCAGGGGTCCTTTACCTTTTTACCTATGGCTCACTAAGGTCACTTCACACCATACATTTAAAGCACTATGATACCACTTTAAACAGTCATCGCTTCCCCCAAAAGAACTCTGGGAATTGTAGTTTGTTAAGGGTGCTGAAAGTTGTTAGGATACCCCTGTTCCCACCCAGAGCTACAATTTGTAGAGTTCCCTGTGAGGAGGGATTGATAGTTAAACCACTCTGGAAGTGTATGGCTGGTATTGGGATTGTCTGCCAACCTTTTTGGAGCCATTGGCACATTTGCCAACCAGAGGAACTGTCATGGATACCACAGCTTACAAAAGAATGCTTATTGTGAGCCTAGTTTCATGGGGGGTGGGAACCCTGTGGATACCAGGGGAGCTCTGTGTGAGTGCAATTGGGCCTGTGGGTGCCATCTTGCCAACTCTTGCCCTAGGCTTAGCATGTTGTTAAAAGTAACCCTAACCTATTTTTGCACACAATGGGATGTACTTCTGAGTTAATATGCATAGAGTTGGTGATATTTTTCTTCTTTGGATGGTAGAAAATCTTATCTAGTTTATAGGTGGGCTCTCTTACAAGGGCTGTTTAGCTTCCACAGAAGAGCTGATTGAGACCACCAGAATCTATATTATCAGTTCTGCCACTTTTATGCTGGCGTGTTCAGTGCTAATGCTGAAAAGATCTGATGTAATGAGCAATATTTCTTTCCAGAGTCAGCCTCACATATTACCAGTGCCCAACGGAAGCAATAAAACATTACAACTATTCTTGTGCATGATTAATTATGCATGTCATTTGTAGTGTCCTGACAATGACACACTGAGTGCAAATTGGCTTCAAAAGGCATGCAATGGTTACTTATGTATAGTAAATGCATCCGCTCTATGTCTGCAAAGAAGAACAAATTTGAAGGGCAGTACACTGGTTTGTGTTTATGACCAGATGGATCTGAAAAATGATTACGGTGAGGGGAAACAGTGTTGTATCCAACTAAGCTCAAATCAAAGTAGACATATTTAAGTGAATGGACCTGAGTCAATCATTTCTATTCATTTCAGTAGGTCTATTCTCTGAGTATAAGATTGTAGATGCAACCCATGGTTTTGGCTACAACCCATAGCTTTGTTTTCATTAATTTGGGTTTAATTTGTTTGATTTCTTTCTCGGAGGGTGGGGACAACTTTACAAAACTGTGGGCTGCATTCCCTCCTCAGCGACCTTCTCAGGGTCACACATGTCAGTGGTGCGTGGGTCAGAGTCAAAAGTGGGCAATGGATGTAAACATTACTTTTGTATGGTAGGGTAGTTTCTAAACACAGCCCTCGCTGTCCTCCATCCACCCAGGCAAGAGACCTTATAAAAGTTCAAGGGTGTCTTCCAGCAAGGCAAAAACACTCAAGGTGGGGTCAAAGTCATTGAGGGGTGTGGCCTAGGGAGAAGGGATGTGGCTGGGAAGAATCCTGAGGGCCAATTGGCAAAGCCATACAGTATATGCGTTCACTTCACAAAGCCAACATCTAGAAGGATCCAGAAGTACTCCAAGTAGGACACTTCCTATTGGCACAGTAGGTGAACTATGACAAGCTGGAGACATAAGGAGGTAAGTTACCTTTACAGTCATACCTCTACTTACGTATCCCTCTGGATACATAAACTTCGGATTGCAAACGTGGCAAACCCAGAACTTCCGGGTTTCGCCGCGTGCGCACACGCAGAAGCGGCGCCTCCGGATACGAACTTTTCAGGTTGCGGACGGACCCCCTGAATGAATTAAGTTCGTATCCAGAGGGTCCACTGTATATCTAAGGTGGGCTGCTCCAAAAGGGACTCTTCAATATAAAAGAACTCCAGAGACAAATTGTCAGCTGCAGATCAGAGACATTTTTTGCCCAAGGTTATACACCCTCTCCAAAGAGGAAAGGAAGTAATCACGTGTCAAAATAATTATCGTCTTCAGATTCTCCTGGGTAAAATTTAGAAATGATAAAATCAACAAGTTATTTTAGTCAGTGATGCATAAGACCAGGTTTTGCCAGAGGCATGGAAAGTGTTCAGCTCAAGAGCGTCAGTGAGTTCATCGCCTTATCACACGAGGACACCAATGGCTTCCTTGAATAATCTAGAAGTTGTCATTCTTTCATTTTTCAGGCTGGTTGCTTTGTGGCAGGGATAGGGACCCATGGCCCTCCAGATGTTATTGGACTCTAGCTCCCATCAGTCCCAGGCAGCATAGCCAATGGTCAGATAAGGTAGTAGCTGTAGTCCAGCTATTCCTGACAGGGATGGCCAATGTGGTACCCTCTAGATGTTGTTCGACTTGAACTCCCATCAGCCTGAGCCAATATGGCCAATGATCAGAGTTGATGGGAACTGCAGTTCAACAACATCCAGAGGGCACCATGTTGACTACCTTGGAATATTTGTTACCCCTCACAAACACACTTGCCACATTTTTTACCTCAGTTTGCATTTTAATGGCCTCAGGAAAATTCATCAGCAATTTAATGCGAATGTCTTTAAGGGGTGATATGATAACCATGTTCAAATATATAAAAGGATGTCATATAGAGGAGGTAGAAAGGTTGTTTTCTGCTGCTCCAGAGAAGCGGACACGGAGCAATGGATTCAAACTACAAGAAAGAAAATTCCACCTAAACATTAGGAAGAACTTCCTGACAGTAAGAGCTGTTCGGCAGTGGAATTTGCTGCCAAGGAGTGTGGTGGAGTCTCCTTCTTTGGAGGTCTTTAAGCAGAGGCTTGACAGCCATCTGTCAGGAATGCTTTGATGGTGTTTCCTGCTTGGCAGGGGGTTGGACTGGATGGCCCTTGTGGTCTCTTCCAACTCTATGATTCTATGATTCTATGATTCTCCTAACAGATGCGTATTTGTGTGCAATTTTGCTTCCTATACCCATTTTTGCAAAGCAGTCTCCCCCCATGCAATACATTATTGCTTGTTATTTTCTAATATATGCATTTTAACAAACATTTCCCACTTCCATATGTATATTTGTACACATTACTTGGCTGGGGAACTACACTGCAAAATTTGGAGAAGTGCAAATTCTGAAGTGTAGCTGTATTTCAGTTTGTGCATATGTTTTTTGAAAGTGCAAATTAGGCAGGAGGAACTTGAAACATGAATTGAAATGAAATTCTCCCCCATCCCTAACCAAGACAGTGTTTTTGGTTTAAAGTCACCCAGAGAGCTTCAGGGACGGGGGAGGAAAGATCTCTGCAACATTCTAACTACAGAAAAACAAAATTACGTATTTTATGCTACAAAATTAAAACATAACACAAAATCAAGATTTTAAGATCATGCAGCAATACGGCCATAACTGTTCAAACACAGGTATATTAGGTATAATATTCTCCAATACCTAATATATTATGAGCTCAGCAGTTCCTCAAAGGATGCTTTGCAATATACTCACAATAGCCCTTCTACTCAGCCAGCTCCTAAGCTCCTCGCAGGGGGCTCTCTATAGTCAGCCCTATTCTTCTCTCTTCTCTTTAACATTCAGAGCTTTTCTATATTATATCATTGCTCTTGAAACATTATCCGTATACTGTACATGGGGGCAGAGCATTTTGATTGATTGGCCTTTTGGAAGTCGTGTCAAGGTTGTGCAGAACGTTAAATGAGCATCCCCTGGAATTCATTTTCAGAAATCTAATTAAAAATATATGTTCTTGCAACTTCTTCTTCTTTTAAAGAAAAAGAAAAACCAATAATAAACCAGGACTGTAAATTCACTGACATAGCACAGAATAATATCACACTGAATAGGAGGGGGGTATGCCATTTCCTGCAAAGCCTTTAACTGAAACATCACCATGTCCTACATTGAACAACAATAGTGAGTGTTGCGGGAAAGAAACCACATAGGTATGGATGGAAGTTCAACCATAGAACCAAAGAGCAGGCTCCAAGAAGCAGTGCAAACTGGCCACAAGAAGTTCCATTTCTGAGGAGGAGGAAAAAGGATGCTTGTCACTGAATTTCATTTATTACCATATATTCTCTATCATATATTATCAACACTATTCTGATGCATTCTCCTTCCCTGCCTCAAATAAGACTTAAGTTAATATTCATAGGTTTAAAAAAAATGTTTCACTTGAGTTCATTATGCAATGTCAGCACCAAAGGTGATTACATTTTTTAAAAAATCAAAATCTGGGACACTTGAAGTTCTTTTCCTCCATGTTCATACAAAAGAGAGGTGCCTATAGGGAAAAAAAGGAGGTGCTGTTTTTGCCACTGGCATTTTCTGATCCGAGAGGGGCATGAAAGTGTGCCCATCTTTCTCAGATCTGAGAGTCTTTCTCCTGGTTGCTCAGAGCCAAACCACACAGTATGCTAAATGCATATTTTGGTCCTACTTGTTAACTTCTTCTTTTAATAGCAACCTTGGTGGATGAGGAAAGGCAAATCAGAATCAGACCCACGGTGTCTCTCTCTCTCTCTGTGTGTGTGTGTGTGTGAGAGAGAGAGAGAGAGAGAGAGAGAGAGAAAGAGAGAGGGGGGAGGGGGGAGGGAGAGAGAGAGAGATTAACACTTCCATTACTTGCCACAGTCCCACTCTTCTAAAACTCCTTTGCACCTGGAGGGGGGAAGAAGAGTTTGGATTTGATATCCCGCTTTATCACTACCCTAAGGAGTCTCAAAGCGGCTAACATTCTCCTTTCCCTTCCTCCCCCACAACAAACACTATGTGAGGTGGGTGGGGCTGAGAGACTTCAGAGAAGTGTGATTAGCCCAAGGTTACCCAGCAGCTGCATGTGGAGGAGCGGAGACGTGAACCTGGTTCCCCAGATTACGAGTCTATCGCTCTTAACCACTACCCACACTGGCTCTCCCAGGGAAGCTGCCATTGGCCTGTGTCCATTCTCCCTCTCTCCTAACACTGCTAGGGAGGAGCTCCCATCCTGGCTGTGGGGCGGAATATTTCAATCCAGCTAGAAAGGAGGTGCAAATGCAATAACCGGAGAAGGGACATAGCTCAGTGGTAGAACTTCTGCTTTACATGCAGGAGGTCCCAGGTTCAATTATCCAAATCTCTAAGTAGGAAGGGGAGATACCTCAGCCTAAAACTCTGAAGAGCTACTGCTGGTCACCCTAGAAAAACTATTAAGTTGTATGAACAAATAAGATTTTATGGTTTGTGAGAGTTCCAATCTGAGCCCAGTTTGTTACAGAACTGCCAGGTAAGGAGCTGGTGCTTGAAGGCAAGAAGAGGCCTTGATTAAGCACTGCACATTTCATCTGCTGTCCTCTCCTTTTGCTTACTGCAAAACTAGTTGTGGGTTTCAGCTTACCCTAGCAAAGTGTCCTCTATTTAGGTAGGGGCCTTGTTAGGATTACCTGATGACGGTAGTGGAGCTGGTGTGAAGCAATGCTGTGATCACATCCGCTTGTCATTTTAATTTCCTAATGTGCCCTCACAGTTTTCAGGAAAGTTCCTGTGTAAGATGCCTGATGTGCACGATCGAGTGAAGATCACATCTTTGCTGACTGGCTCCAATAAGTTTGTGACAGACAGCGTTGCAAGATTCGTGCTTGCAGCCCCAAAACTGAGAATAATGTTAATCAAAGATAACATGTTCATCAAAGACAGCATGACCTGTAATGTAGAAACTGATTTGTGCAAGTCTGTATTTTAAGGTGTATAAATTATAAGTATAAATTGGTTATCACTGTATTTTAATGGTATATCTATGTATATTCTGCAAAGTGTGCATTGTTGTTTAGTTGTGTCCGACTCTTTGTGACCCCATGGACCAGAGCACGCCAGGCACTCCTGTCTTCCACTGCCTCCCGCAGTTTGAACAAAATAAAAATATTCCTTCCAACAACACCTTAGAGACCAACTAAATTGGTCATTGGTATGAGCTTTCGTGTGCATGCACACTTCTTCAGGATACACTGAAACAGAAGTCACCAGACACTTATATATAGTGAGAGGCTGGGGACGGATATTACTCAGAAGGGTGGTGGGGAAGGGTGATTGACTGACTGATAGCTGTTGACGACTGTTAACAACTGCAATTGGTCTTACAGGAAAAAGCAAGGGGTGAGATGGCTAAAGATAGATTTATCATGTATAATGAGATAAGAATCCAATGTCTTTATTCAGACCAGGTCTCTCTATGGTTTAAGCTTGATAATAAGTTGCAGTTCAGCAACTTCTCTTTCCAGTCTATTTCTGAAATTCTTTTGTAATAAGACAGCTACTTTGAGATCTTATATAGAATGTCCTGGGAGATTGAAGTGTTCTCCTACTGGTTTCTCTGTCTTGTGATTTCTGATGTCAGTAATCCCGCAGTTTGGTCAAACTCATGCTTCGAGAAAACTGTCCAACCATCTCGTCCTCTGTCGTCACCTTTTCCTTGTGCCCTCAATCTTTCCCAACATCAGGGTCTTTTCCAGGGAGTCTTCTCTTCTCATGAGGTGGCCAAAGTATTGGAGCCTCAGCTTCACGATCTGTCCTTCCAGTGAGCACTCAGGGCTGATTTCCGTCAGAATCTTTTTGCAGTCCATGGGACTCTCAAGAGTCTCCTCCAGCACCATAATTCAAAAGCATCAATTCTTCGGCGATCAGCCTTCTTTATGGTCCAGCTCTCACTTCCATACATCACTACTGGGAAAACCATAGCTTCAACTATATGGACCTTTGTCGGCAAGGTGATGTCTCTGCTTTTAAAGATGCTGTCTAGGTTTGTCATTGCTTTTCTCCCAGGAAGCAGGCATCTTTTAATTTTGTGACTGCTGTCACCATCTGCAGTGATCATGGAACCCAAGAAAGTAAAATCTCTCACTGCCTCCATTTCTTCCCCTTCTATTTGCCAGGAGGTGATGGGACCAGTGGCCATGATCTTGGTTTTTTTGATGTTGAGCTTCAGACCATTCCGGCTTGGGATTCATCCAGTCCAGCCTTTCACATGATGAATTCTGCATATAAGTTAAATAAGCATGGAGACAATATACAGCCTTGTTGTACTCCTTCCCCAATTTTGAACCAATCAGTTATTCCATATCCAGTTCAAAGTGCGCACAGAATACTTTTATTCCCTTTTTTGGTTGAAATGACCAGGATGGTCGCAACAACAAATAAACTTTGACAGTTTCCAATGTGTCCTGGAGGGGAAGCAACGTGGGAGATAAAGGTGGCACACAACTCTGAGACCCAGTCACCTAGCATGCGAAGTCAAGGCCTACCATCAACCATAGGCTTTGCTTGGTTTCTGGGGCTCCCAACAGATGCTGGATTCTGCCCCTGGCCTTCCATAGTTCAACAAACACAGTCAAGCTTGCCTTGTGCCACAGGGAAGAGTCTAGCAGAGTCAAAGTTTGCCTGCTTGCCTCCTCCCTTGCTTCCAGGATGGCAAGTCTCCTGAGCAGTGGAGGCCATGGGTACTAGTAGGGTGGAAGGGAGTGAGGCCAACAGTAGGTGGAGCCAGAAGGAATGGCAGGCAGAGCCAACTAAAACCAGTTTTGTCTTCCTCTGCCACCTTGCTGAGTTCTACAAGGCCAAGACAGAGCTCCATTTGCACTAATAGTCCAGCCTCCTAATGGCCTTCATTTGCCCTCTGAGCAGGGCATTCTTGTATCATAAATGAGTCACAGCTTGAGAAGAAGAAGATGGGAAGGTTGTGAGTCACCTTTATGGTGTGCATTATTCAAAATTGTTCTTGGCCATTTCTCTAAGTAACTCTCATGCATTTAAATGCATTTCCAAAATCCCTTCCTCCATGTAAATGTGTATGTAAGTAGTCTAGGGGATTATGTCATGTTGCAAAATTAGATAAAGGTGATGTTCAAATGTATTTAGCTAATGGCATATATGGGGAATGTATTTCCATTACTAATGTAGAACATAATGAACTCTGATGACATGCATTTGTTTAATATAATTTTTGAAAGATGTTTGGTTTGGTCCAGCAGCATTGGGCCCACTACCACGGAGACTGTTTCTCTTCCCCTCACCCCCAGCAAAAGAATTACTTAATTCAGGTTTTGTTCACCTAATAAAATATAAACTAATTCTTTATTATGGAATTTCGCTAAACTTTTGTTCACCCAAGTGTATTGATTTTTACTCTCTTCTGAAGACCCTGCTAACAACTTTGGAGGTTCTTTCCAGAAGAGACAGTGTGGGATATAAATAAAAAAGTACCTATATAATAATTTCAGGGTAGTTTTAATCTCAGCAAGTGACTGAGAAAGTCAGTTATACCTAATCAATGGAAACTTTCTGCATTGGAACCCATCTATACTCCCAATAAATCCCCCACTCACAGGGTTAATTCACACAGGGAGAGTTACTCAGACAACCATGACAGGTGTGTGTGTGTGTCTTTTGAGGGCCACCTGATGCTAACCTGTGGTACCTCAGGTGTTCAAAGACACCTGAGGGACAACAGATGAGCAACAGGTGAGCAATAGTCCAGCTCCCATCAGCCCCATCCAGAACATAAGAAGAGCCAGCTGGATCTGGCCAGTGGTCCATTAAGGCCAACATCCTCTTCTCACAGTGCCCAACCCAATGTCTGTGAGAAATGGGCAAGCAGGGCCCAAGAACATGACAGCTCTCACCCTCAGAAGCATACTGGAGAGCAGGGCCATCAAGGCTAGTCATCATTGATAGCCTTAAAGGTAAAGGGACCCCTGACCATTAGGTCCAGTCGTGACCGACTCTGGGGTTGCGCACTCATCTCGCATTATTGGCTGAGGGAGCCGGCGTATAGCTTCCAGGTCATGTGACCAGCATGACAAAGCCGCTTCTGGCAAACCAGAGCAGCACATGGAAACGCCGTTTACCTTCCCGCTGTAGCGGTTCCTATTTATCTACTTGCATTTGCTTTCGAACTGCTAGGTTGGCAGGAGCTGGGACCAAGCAACGGGAGCTCACCTCGTCACAGGGATTCGAACCGCCAACCTTCTGATCAGCAAGCCCTAGGCTCAGTGGTTTAACCCACAGCGCCACCTGGGTCCCTATTGATAGCCTTACCCTCCATGAATTTGCCCAATCCTCTTTTATTTTTTTGTATATAATTTTTATTGGCTTCTTTTTTCACAGAATATTTCCAACATTATCAAAACAAACAGTTATACCCTTTGCTCTGCCAAGCTTGTGACTTCCCTCCGTCTCTTCAACAGGTTTTCAATCTTAATACATATCGCACTTTAAATCTTCAACTTCTGACCTTTGTCCCCCCCTTATAATCAACTCTGTCTCTTTGGTCTAAAAAGTTTTTGAATTTTTACGTTGCAGGATTTATTTCAGTCCCGCTAGTGTCTTCACCTTTTTAAATGCATCCAAGTTGCTGACCATCCCTGCCTCCTCTGGGAGTGAGCCATTGGTCAGTAGCAAGAGATGATGGAATCTGTAGTCTAGCAACATCTTGAGAACCACCTGTGGATTAGAGGGTTGAACTAGGCCTGAAAAGAGCCAAGTTCAAATTCTCACTCAGACATTGTGCTCCATGGCTGACTATCTTTCGCCACTACCCACCAGTCTCAGCTACCTCACAGTATTTTTGCCGAGGTAAAAGGGGGGGAAAGCAAGAGCTATGAACACCGCCGCAACCTCCTCAGAGCAAATATATAGAAGTAATAAGAGAATTTTGCACCTCAAAAGTCTGAGCTCACCTTACTGACTAAAGGAATGTAAGGAGAGAGTATCATTTGTTCATATCAGTTATTTTGTAAGAATGATCTGGACAGTGAAACCACAGTTGATGCGTGAGAGCCTTGTGTGCCATTTAGTTGAAAGGCAGGATGCAAATTTAACAACAGCAAAAACAAATAAAATAAATAATGTCCCTTTTCCCTTCAGAAATAAAAAGAACTATATTCGAGAAGACTACAAATCCTTTCCTTGTCACCCTTGATTGATTTAAAGGCTAAAGTCATTTGCAGAATGCCTGTATTTTAAGCCTGCCTCTCCTATAATTAAGATGCCAGTGGATATTGTAGAAGTGACGAGTTTCTGAGTCTGCTTTTTACATCTGGTTTCAATCCAGCAGCAAGCTTATTTCTGTGGTGATCGAAGGGACAACTTTGTGTGTGTGTGTGTGTGTGTGTGTGTGTGTGTGTGAAAAGCTGTTCAACACATTTCTCTTCCTCTTGTCAGGCACTCAGCCAAAGTCAATGAAATGGCTGCTTTGCAAAATAGCAAGTCCAATGTGTCAGAATCACAAATAACATTCCATTTGTTGCGAAGCTCTCTCTTCCTCAATTTTTTAACTAAGCAGAGCTCAAATTTTCAAGCATTGAGCACATCACACTATTGATAGATTGCCCACAGGGGAAGAAGTTATCCAGCTAAAAGCTAACAGTAGTTTTAAAAGGAGTTTGGTCTGCCCAAGGACTGGCTTCATAAATTGCAAGAGGTTTTTCTCCCTTGCCTGAGCCCCACCCTGAAAACCACACAACCAGTTTTGACTTACAGACTTGGCACAAATATTCCATCTGTACCAGAATGTGGAAGTGCTGCGCCTCTAGAGATAGAGGGGAAAATGGATTGGTTTGCATTTTAATGCAAGCCAATCTCATCCACCCTTCCTGAACCATTGTGTGGCATGATGGTTAGGGTGTTGGACTATGACCTGGGAGAACAGGGTTTGAATCCTCACCCAGCCATTCACTAGGCCAATTACTGTCTCAACTTATGTCTCACAGGGTTGTTGTGAGGATCAAATGGGGTGGGAAGAACCATGTATACCACCATGTAATATATAATTTGTGAACTGAAATGCAGCCATCCTTTCAAATTCACACTTCTCCAAATGTTGCAATGCAGTTTTCCGAGCAAAAAGTTCAGCATAAAAATCACATATTAGGGGAAAGTAGTCCCTTCCAACTCTACACTTTTATGATTCCAAGTCATATAGAGTTCAGTGGGAAGAGAAAAACTCCTCAGATCCATGAAAGAGCGCTTAAGACTGTCTGAATCACAGTGAATTCTTTTTTTTTCTTTTGACAATATTTTTTATTAGTTTTCAATTACAACAATCCAATGGTAGCCTCATTATAACAATGAGAAATTATAAAACAATTACTAATCCCAATCATTCAGATGCCAAATTATAGAATTTAGGTGGCTAGAATTTATGGTTTGATGATTTACTTTGTTTCTGCATTCCAAAATCTTATTCATCTCAATTAGTACATTCAATTCAAAATAACAATCCCTTATACTACAGCTGCAATATTAACGACATCCATTCGTCTTGACACATTAAATGATTTATAAGTCTATAGGTGAAGCATTCAAACTATTTCCTTATTCCTCCTGTGTGTAATAATTATTCTGCCTGTGATGTTCCTACCCGTCCTTGTAAAATGTTATGTCTATCTTTTCTCAGCCGTTGCTGCTCTCCATCATGCCTTGGGCGGAGCCTAATATCCCATTGTTTCAGAAGTTCTCCATTCCTCTGTCCCATGGTTCATTGCTTTACAACTGGATCACAGTGAATTCTACAGATGTCTAGTCTAAGTCTTTTTGACATCTTTATCCAATTGTAAGGCTGGAAACAGGAATAGGCAACATGGTGCTCTCCCAATGCTGTTGGATTGCAACCCCCATCACCCCAGACTGTGGGCCATGCTGCATGGGGTGGCGGAAGCTAGAATTCAACAACCCCTGGATTTCACTCTTAATTCCCTTATTCCCACATAAGAAGAGTCTGCTGAATCAACCAGATGTCTTTGGGAAGCCTACAAGCAGGTCCTGAGCACAGCAGCCTCTGCTCCCCTTCGATTCCCAGCAACTGGTCTTCAGAGACATATTGCCTCTGACATCGGAAGCAGAACATAGCCACATTAACGGTCCCTCTACCAGGACGCCTGGTGGGGTTTTATTTCCGAGCACACTTAAGCTCATGCTGCACATGTGATGTGCGCAGCCCTGGGTGTTCTGCTGCAATAATTCTTAGCTTGTGCACTGCACACATGCCTTCAAATGAATATGGGCTCCTCAGTACACAATCTGGTTTGTTGGCATGCCTTCATCCATGCCCATCTGCTAGGGTGGCAGTGTGCCTGCTCATATCCTAGATTGATGTACATGTGACAACTGTTGCGATGGAACAAGAGTGCCGAGCCTGGCTCAAAATATATTTAGTAGGCAAGCGTGCTAAAGGCACATGGCTTCCACCTCCCCTTAGCGCCAATGTTTTCCCCTTGCTTCTTGGAAAGGGCTATGGCTTGGGGATGCATGGCACAAATAAAGCCCTTGATCCTCAGCTGCTCTACCCAATCTGTTGTGAATTGGATTTTGGGTTGGGAAAGAGAATCAATGAGTGCTGTATGAGAAACTAATGAATCCATTAGGATCCAGAGAGCTGAAAAAGCACCCCAGAACTGAGGCCTGAGGTTTGGGGGAGGATTTCAATTCAGTTTGGATCTGATCTACCAAATCTGCCCTTCCTCAATTATAGACCAAAATACAGCTGGTCCTTCAAAACCCACACGTCTCCATATTTCGTAATGCAGTTTTCCAACCAAGCAACTTGTGTCAAAATGCAGACACTAGGTCAGAGCTTTCCAAACTTTTCATGTCGGTGACACACTTTTTAAGCATGCATCATTTTGCAGCACATGAATTCAGTTTTTGCATCATTTCATGACACAGTAATTCAGTTGTCCTATCAAACTAGAGGTTAAACTAACCCCTTTCCAGCCTTGGGAGGAGCATGGGAAGCATTTGTGCGACACACCTACACACTGCAGCTGACACACTAATGTGTCACGGCACACAGTTTGGAAAGCTCTGCACTAGGTGCTAATTGGCTGGCCTCCTCCAATGCTATACATGCACACACTTTTCCATGGTGGTGCATGTGACGTGGACCTTCGATCTTGTAGACCTGAAGGCAGGTGGTTCTTATGTCCCATAGTTGTGTCTGATCCAGAATTGTTTACCCCACAGTGGTTTGTGCCCCAAATGAGGATAGAGTTGGGGTTACCTGTTGGCTTCTTTTGCCTATTCATGTGTTGGTTGCCCAGTGTACAGTACAGTATATATATTTTCATGGTTTAACTTATCATGGACAGGTAGAAACAGGTCGGTTCTGTATAGCTGAAGGAGCGTCTCCATCCCCATCGTTCAGCCCGGACTCTGAGATCCAGCTCCAAGGGCCTTCTGGTGGTTCCCTCGCTGCGAGAAGTGAGGTTACAGGGAACCAGGCAGAGGGCCTTCTTGGTAGTGGCGCCCGCCCTGTGAAACACCCTCCCAGCAGATGTCAAGGCAATAAGCAACTATTTTACTTTTAAAAGACAACTGAAGGCGGCCCTCTTTAGGGAAGTTTTTAATGTTTGATGCTATATTGTTTTTAATATTTGGTTGGAAGCCGCCCAGAGTGGCTGGGGAAACCCAGCCAGATGGGCGGGGTATAAATAATAAATTATTATTATTACATCGGCTGAAACACCCTCTACAATGTCAGTATTAATGGTAACAGCAGCCCTATCACCCTTTCTTTCGTATGACACTCTCAGCTGTCCATCTCTTTCTGTCTCCTGCTTTCCAAAGGTATCAAATATTTAAAAGCATTTAAAGTGCATTTATTTCCCAGAGACCTCAGACCTTTCTCTCAAATGTCATTGCAGGAAGATTCTCTCTGTGTATGCATATTGTCACCTGAGATGAGCAGTAGCACCCTCATGGATTTGAGACTGTGGAGTATTCTCTTGTTATCTTCTGCAGCCTGCTTTCTGCTCTGCTGGAAGGTTACAGAAATGTCCTAACCCCTTCTATCTGAAAAGGCCTTAAAAATATATCACTGTATGCATTTTTTTAAAAAATAAAGAAGCTAGAATTTCTATTGTGGGATACTAACACTCAAAGAATTGAGGATGTTGCTGGCTGTGTTATAGCAGCCAAGAAGATTAAGAGGAACAAAGCAAATGTCGTATTTGTTCATGGGCAGAGCAATCTCAAAGTGGAGGCAGGGAGAGAGAACTGATAGCAGATGGATCTCCTTTCTGTATGTCCTCCCAAGCTTGCACTAGTGGAAGATGGGTGTGTGCACACCTAACGGCCTCCTACGCATTTGTTACAAAAAGTATCATTTCTATTGTTTTGGGTACAGCATCTGCCTTGCATGCAGTAGGTCCCAGGTTCAATCCCCAGCATCTCTAGGTAGAGTTGGGAGTCAGGATGGAAGGATCTGTCAATATCCTTTTTCTCAGTCTCCTGATGAGGTAATCGCTTGGGAGATGAGCCATTAGGAAAACAAAGGAAGGTAATGGCTCTTTAAGAAAGCTATGGAGAGGGGCTCTGTGCCAGATGGCAAGTGGGGGGAGGCTGTTGCGGGCCTTCCCTCAACTCATAGATACTTCTGAGGACAAAGCAGAGTTCCGAGGGAGAGTTTTAGAAATGGCTGGGGATGTGACCTGGAGGGGAAAAGTTGCAGTCTGGTAAAGGCGGCAAGCTGGAGAGGGTCAGATGTCAGTTTGAATTCACAGCTACAGCTATGGGAGAAGCAAGACCCTATGTCAGTGCTGTGAAACCCGCCTCCCCCCCCCATTGTAAGTTCAGTTGTATACATGTAATAAACCATATATCATAAAGACACCACAGTTTCTGCTGTCCCTCATTTTCCAAAAGGAAACATGAACCCTGAGTAAGCGTGCTTGGAACTCCCTAGAACAGGCATCCCCAAACTGCGGCTCTCCAGATGTTTTGGCCTACAACTCCCATGATTCCTAGCTAACAGGACCAGTGGTCAGGGAAGATGGGAATTGTAGTCCAAAACATCTGGAGGGCCGAAGTTTGGGGATGCCTGCCCTAGAATCTCACACCACTCAGAGATTGGGAGGGGGAGGGATGAAGAGCAACAATACTTTGGCCCTTGGTTGCCCCCACCTTCCCTGAAGTACAATGGAACTGCAGATATGGGATGGAAAGATTGAGATGGGAAAAGCCCCATTGCAGAAGCAGAAGTCCTTGTGCACAGCTTCCACTGATGGGGTGGTTAGGTGAATCCCCCCCTTGTATTTTATTTTGTAGTGAAATCATTAATCCATTTATGTTTCCTTTGCCAAGACACTGTATATATTGCTTTCTGAACAGTAGTAGCCAATATTCTCAGCTTATGCTGGGGGACCAGAGGATGCTGGGGCCAAAAAGTCATTGAACCTGTCCCAAAAAGTTTGGCCATGGGCCAGTGGAATTCCTAATTAAAACTGAAATGTGGATAATGTATTTCCTAACACCCTGGCCCCTGATGCTATAGGGATCACAAAATCCTCCATTTCCATGGTAAAAGAGAAACCGTCAGGCTGATAATATTGCAAATGTCACACTGAATGGGTTATTTTTTTGCTCCATTGTTATGGGTTTAATGCACCTTTGCTTTTACACTGCAGAACTGGCCAAACAGCATTATGCAAAGTTATTCTCCTATATGAGGATGACCTGCCAGACTATTTTGGGTGCAGATTTCAGAAAAGTAGAAACACATGCATTTTTCAAGCTTGATGGTACAGTAAATAATGTGAGAGCATAGTGTACATGATCTCCCCTCCACAGAAGCAATATATCCATGCAGGAACAGAGTGTGATGTTTGTCCTTCTCTTAAACAGCACATGCAAAGTAAGGTAAAAAAGAACAAACACTTCCAGGAGGATTTGGCTGCTTCCAAATGGAATGCTGCCACCTGCTGTCCATATCTTTCATTTCTTCTTCTTCTTCTTCTTCTTCTTCTTCTTCTTCTTCTTCTTCTTCTTCTTCTTCTTCTTCTTCTTCTTCTTATCACTTGTAGGCGAGTAAGATTGTCTTCCATCAACACGGTTTTAACAATGAATCCATAAGAGACTGTGGAGGCCAATTCTGGATCCACACGTCCTTCCACAGTGGGGACATTGGTTTTCATGTGCAGCATTGGAATTGCACTATTATTGACTTACAGAACTGTGATGAAAACCTATACAGTGGTACCTCGACTTATGAAGACGATCCATTCTGTAGCGCTCTTCGTAAGTCGAGGTCTTCGGGTGCCGAAGTGCCCATTCTGCGCATGCGCGAAGCACGATTTTGCTTCTGTGCAGGCACAGAACGCGTGTGCGGCGAAAAGACTTCCGGGGTTGTCGACTTCATAAGTCGAAGCCTTCGAAAGTTGAAGTATTCGTAAGTCGAGGTACCACTGTATAACAGCCTTATGTCCTGCCTAAGACAAATACATGGATTAATGGTCTCTAAAGCCCTGTTAAAAAATTCTGAGCTCATCATTTGATAAGGGAGAGTGAGGACTAGTTTAGTATGTTCATTTCCCCACCTCGTTTATTTTTGTCACCATCACCCATCACAAATAATGTGTGTGTGGGGAGGGTGACTTCTCAAATCTGCTTGTTTAGACTTCCTGATGAAGACCAAATAACACCGGTCTTGAAAGACCTGCATTGGCTCCCAGTACGTTTCCGAGCACAACTCAAAGTGTTGGTGCTGACCTTTAAAGCCCTAAACGGCCTCGGTCCAGTATACCTGAAGGAGCGCCTCAACCTCCATCACTCTGCCCGGACTCTGAGGTCCAGTGCCGAGGGCCTTCTGGCGGTTCCCTTGCTGCGAGAAGCCAAGTTACAGGGAACCAGGCAGAGGGCCTTCTCGGTAGTGGCACCCGCCCTGTGGAACGCCCTCCCACCAGATGTCAAAAAGAAAAACAACTACCAGACTTTTAGAGGACATCTGAAGGCAGCCCTGTTTAGGGAAGCTTTTAATCTTTAAGAAATTAGTGTATTTTAATATTTCTGTTGGAAGCCGCCAGAGTGGCTGGGGAAACCCAGCCAGATGGGCGGGGTATAAATAATAAATTATTATTATTATTATTATTATTATTATTATTATTATTATTATTATTATCATCCCTCCAGCCCATGAACAGCAATGTGGGCAGTGGAGCCAATAATCTCACTCTTGCTCTCCTACACCGCATGTGAGATTGAGAACATCTGAGGAGAGCTAATGCAGTGGTGGGTAGAAAAGGAGATCAAGTTCTACTGGTAGATCTCCGGATGCCATCAACAGGTCACCAACTGTTTCGCCTCCCAATTGTTTAACAATAGCAGGAACAACCAAAAGGTTTTCCCCACCTTCTAAATTAGGTTGTTGAAGTAAGGTCTAGGGAGGGTGGCAGCAGCAGGAGTGGATTTATTTGTGACAGGATTACAAGCTCAGTTCTGATACTGAAAACAAATTCCTAGGCTGACATGTTCTCAGAGTCCCCTTACTCCTTAATCTGCCAGCCACTAACTTTTCAGATAACATTTTAAATTGAATTCAGGTAAAATAAAAAAAATTCCTCCAGTAGCACCTTAAAGACCAACTAAGTTTTTATTTTGGTATGAGCTTTCGTGTGCATGCACACTTCGTCAGATACACGACGAAGTGTGCATGCACACGAAAGCTCATACCAAAATAAAAACTTAGTTGGTCTTTAAGGTGCAACTTGTTTATTTTATATATATATATATTTAACTGAAGTGTAACATACAACAATAAACAATACAAACACTCACCTCAGAACTTCAGCTTTTACAAATGATAAAAGGAATAAAAATAAAAATAAAATAGAAAAATTCCTTCCAGTAGCACCTTAGAGACCTACTAAGTTTGTCATTGGTATGAGCTTTTGTGTAGTGTGCAGGCACATGAAAGCTCATACCAATGACAAACTTAGTTGGTCTGTAACGTGCTACTGGAAGGAATTTTTCTATTTTGTTTTGATGGCAGACCAACACAGCTAAAAGGAATTGGTGCACATGGACAGTCTAATTTTCAGCTGGGTATGACTGGTGGAACTTGAGATTTCTATTCTTATTTTTGCCAGACTAGGTTAAGGAACACCCAGGCTTAGAAGGGGCAGGCTTTTAAACAAACAAACAAACAAACAACAACAACAACAACAACAACAACAACACAGCTAGGAAGTGGGGAGGGGGGGAGAGCCTTGGGTGGAAAGAGATATTGCCAGACAGAGACACTTTCTAAGTAGAAACACATTGTGGGTTTTGAGGGGGGCAGGACCAGAAACAGCACAGAGAAAAACCAGCTTTATTGTCCTTGTAGCCCCCTTCTTAATGCTGTTTGTGTATAATAAATTGTTCCTAATGCTTTCTGCTAATTTCTTAATTTGTGGCTGTTTTTCACCTCCCACATTGTTTGGACAAGCTAAGCCTCCTACACAGCTGATGCTGATCTCAGTTTTTGAAATCCCTTTATTCTGTCACTATCTTAATTATATATTAACTCTCTAGCCCATTTATAACTGGAAAACCCAGTACATTGAAACTCATGGTGATTTTTTTAAAAAAATGTTACTAGAGCATAGGAAAATGCCTTACACGAAGCCAGACTACTGATCCATTTATTTTAGTTTAGTATTGTCTCTCCTGAGTGCCGGCAGCTCTCCAAGGTACCAGATTGGGGACATTCCTGTCTTTATCTGGAAATGTCAGGGGTTGAGCCTGGGACCTTTCTTCCGTGGGATACTCTGCCACTGAGCTATGGCCCTTCCACATGCTTATCATGTAAGTTGTTTTATTGTGCTGTATTTTTGATGGGAAGCATAGATTATGCTCCTGGTGCATAAAACAGTGGTGCCGTGCTTAACCTCTGGAATTTAAAAGGGGTGCCGTTGTGACATTTTTACGCTGTTTGGTATAGCCTTATCAACCTGACCCATCAAGGGTTAACTCAGACTCTGTGTTGACTGACTTGACATTCCATTTTTTAAAAATAATATTTTATTAGAATTTTCCAAATTAGATAAACCCAAAAAAGAAAAGCAAACTATAACAATAACACCTTACAAAAAGAATAAAGGGAAAAAAAGAAGAAAAGAAAATTACAGAACAAAATACCACACACTTAAAGATACTTGTTCCTTTGTTTGTTCACATTATATATGGGGACCCCCTCGGGTTCCCTTCCCCTGTGGTGCTTTAGCACGTTTATACTTTAGCAAATTCTAACCCATTTTAATCACCTTATATAATCTTAATTTACTCCTTCCATTTAACATATTCATTATTTCCACAATTTATTTACATCCTAATTCTGATCTTGATAAATAACTTTTGCGTATTTTTTAAAATATAGCTTAAAATCTTTCCATTCTTCTTCAATCGCTTCCTCCCCCCGGTTGCGGATTATTCCAGTCATCTCAGCCAGTTCCATAAACTCCATCATCTTCATCTGCCAGTCATCAATCGTTGGTAGAATATGTGATTTCCAGTTCTTGGTGATTAGAATTCTTGCCGCCGTCGTAGCATACATAAAAAAAGACACATTTTTCTTAGGAATCTCTTTTCTGACAATGCCCACTAGAAATGCTTCTGGTTTCTTAACAAATGTGTTTTTCAACACTTTCTTTAGTTCATTATAAATCTTATTCCAGAAGTCACTTACTAGTGGACATGTCCACCACATGTGGTAAAAGGAGCCTTCTTCTTTCTTACATCTCCAACATTTTGACTGGACATTCCATGAGGGGAGGGGAATGGTTGAATGTTTAAAGAGAAGGGATAGCCGTTTTGTCAGTTGAGAGGTCTAGGAGAGTAGGTTTAGGCTAGGTAGTTGATAGGTTATCTAGTACACGAGTAACAAAGTTATGACTGTTGAAACGAAGCTTGTACAAAGGAATCCTTAAAGCAACCATTACGTTCCTGAGCAATAAATTTTCCAGTGTTAAAGTGCCAATTAGAAAATCGTCTGTGTTATTTTTCCAGCCAAGGTACATGAAAACTCATTCAGGAGAACATCCATTAAAAAGACAGCACTTCCTTCGAGAGGGGAACGGTTAGTTTGTATCTTTGGGGTGCACCAAGAGGGCGAGCCAGGCAGACAGACCCAGGGTTTCAAAAAGTTACCTCAGGGGAGAGGCAAGCTTTTACAGAAATGGATTTCTAGAGGCAGAACTCCCTATACTGTGGACACAAGGGATAGTCTCAGATATAGCCCTGAACTTTAAAAGGTACCTGGCCACGTTCGCGCTGGAAGAGGACTCTCTTTTGTATAAAAGGAGAAGAAAAAGAATAAAACCCTCGAGTGCATGAGGGAATACAGGATAGACTAAAGGGAACAATAGGGGGAGGCTCGGTTTACCCCAGATCATCCCTGTTAGTTCTTGCATTAAGTGAGAGGTAGAATAAATAAGACGGAAGCAAGGGTCTTTCGTCGCAGCCGTATTTAACCAGACTCTGGAATTAATGGTCAATGTGTTTGTCTGTGTGGCTCTTTAGAGGGCAATGGACATTATTTCAATAATGTCTGCTGAATTTGGCACAAACACCCCAATTCTGCTGACTTTCCCCTAAACCTCTGCTCCAATGGTAAAAGGTAAAAAGTAAAGGACCCCTGAACAGTTAAGTCCAGTCAAAGGCAACTATGGAGTTGTGGCACTCATCTCACTTCAGGCCAAGGGAGCCAGTGTTTGTCCACAGCCAGCTTTCCAGGTCATGTGGCCAGCATGACTAAGCCGCTTCTGGTGCAATGGGACACCGTGACGAGTGCCAGAGCTTATGGAAACACTCTTTACCTTCCCACCACAGCAGTATCTATTTATCTACTCGTATTGGTATGTTTTCAAACTGCTAGGTTGGCAGGAGCTGGGACAGAGCAGCTCACCCCATCGCGTGGATTCGAGCCACCAACCTTCTGATCAGCAAGCCCAAGTGGCTCAGTGGTTTAGACCACAGCGCCACCCGCTCCAATGGTACCATGGGATGATGCATATCTTTTAAAAAATGAACCTCATTTTTATGCTACCTCCTACCATGGGCGATGACAATGGTCAGGGGTGGTGGGAGGCATAGATCAACACCACTCGGCAGGCAACAGCAAACTGCTTGAGAATCTCAGAAGTGACAGAGGGTTGGAATTAATTTGACCCAACAACACTGCCCCCCCCCACATACACACAAAAACAAATCACACTGCAACAAACCGACTGCAACCAACCATGCCCTGGGACCTCTGGTCTTTTGCACTGCCAACAAAAATAAGACACCTATTTATGTGATGCTGACACAAAACCCCCGCCCATAAACTATGCAAAAAATAAATAAATCACAAAATGAAAGTTTACCACCTCCCCTTCCTTTTCCTCCTGCCTCTCTCCCCACTTCTTTCATCCCCAACCCCAAACCTGCCAATGTCTCACACTGAATGTAACTGAAAGCAGAGGTGCTGTATGTACTTTTGTTACCTAAGAAAACCTTTTAAAAAGCAGACTTGTAGTTTTGCAAAACTTCCACAAGGTGTCAGGGGCGACATTCCGTGCATGGAGTGAATGGCAGCCAAGATTTAATTTCCGGTGTCTAAATAGATGGGGGACAAGCAATGTTCATTTGTTTTTTAAAATTCTAAAATTCAGGATTGTCATATAGAAGCCATACACAAGAACTCTGCAAGGAGGGTCATGGGGAATAGCCTAGGCTGGTATAAAACGGACTAGTACTCAGGAAGCTGACTAGCACAACCTGTGATTTTATTGCATGCCTCTATACCAAGGACAAGGACTGCTGTTACCATCAGCCCTCCCTAACATGGCCAATGGTCAATAGATGGCCAATTGATGATGGGAGATGTAGTCCAACAAAAGTTGGAAGGCCACACGCTCCCCATCCCTACTCTATTTACCTGATCATATCTTAGAGCAGAGGTTTTCAACCTTTTTGAGTCCACAGCTCTCTTGACTGACTGCATTCTTCTTGTGGCATCCCTGTGGGGCTCAGGAGCCCAGTTATATAACTCCTTGCCTGCCGAGCTGGCAGCCTCTCACCCTTTTTCAAACACCCTCCCTTGTGGAGCACTCCCTCAGTCTCCTCTCCCCTCTCCTTGGAAGTCTTCTGGGCAGCTGCTGCTGCCATCCCCTAGTCTCTGAGCTGCTCCCCCCCCCCGCAAAGAGAGGTGCCTCTTTCGAACTGCTCTTACCATCAGAAAGTTCTTCCTGGAGTTTACCTAGAATCTCCTTTCTTGTAACTTGAATCCATTGGTTCAAGCTCTAACTTTTGGAGCAGGAGAAAATCCATCTTCCAGGTGACATCCCTTAAGATATTTGAAGATGGCTATCATGTCTCCTCTCTGTCTCCTTTTTCCCCCAGGCTAAATATACCCATGTCCCTCAACCATTCCTCATAAGGCTTGGTTTCCAGACCCTTGATCATCTTGGTCACCCTCATCTGCACATGTTCCAGCTTGTCAACATCCTTCTTAAATTGTGGCACCCAGAACTGGACACATAACTCCAGGTGTAGCCTGACCAAGGCAGAATAGAATGGGACTATTACTTCGCTTGATCGGGACACTATAGTTCTGTTGATGGAGTCTAGAATAGCATTAGTTTTTCACACTGTGGACTCATGCAAAGCTTGTGGCCTACGAAGACCCCTAGATCCTTCCATGTGTACCACTGGTAAGCCAGGTACCCCCCTCTTATATTTGTGCAGCTGGTTTTTTCTACTTTGAAGCAAGTCTCATTGTTCAATGAGACTTACTTTCAGATAAATGTGTATTGGATTGTAGCCTAGGTGGCATAAAATTCCTTCAAAGGTTGTTTTCTAAATCAAATCAAGAGCAATATTGTTTGGAGAATAAAGTAGAGTTGTGGGCTGAAAGTATTAGGAGAAAGCTAAACAGATGGTTGGTGAATCAATAGCTCTGGGGACCATCATATTCTGTACATTGCCTCCAGCATTGCCCGTGAAATGTATTGTCCCTTTTCTGCAGCTGAAGCCAAATCTTCCCACCTGGTGTGACAAACAGAGCTGGCTTGAAGAGAAAGCGCCTACTGGAAGCAGTTGTCTAAATATTGAGTGGGAATTTGTGGGCTACTGTGTTATTTATGTACACATTTAAAAGTCAAATCTAAGAAAAATGTTGTATCCATCTCCATCTTTTCATTGCCCACTTTCCACTGGCTAGAAGAATAACACTCAAATTCTACTGTTGCATCCTCAGTAGTTCCATAGAACCAAATAATTTGAGTGGCGGAACTCCTCCTCCTTTCTTTTTCTCTGCAGCTCCCTGCACACCCTCAAAATCTGCTCCATAGGGTTGGGGAACCCTATGCAGCAGATTTTGGGGGCAC
The DNA here is from genome assembly GCF_963506605.1 of Zootoca vivipara. Taxonomy (NCBI): domain Eukaryota; kingdom Metazoa; phylum Chordata; class Lepidosauria; order Squamata; family Lacertidae; genus Zootoca; species Zootoca vivipara. Next base: position 19,010,333 of record NC_083283.1, on the reverse strand, counting down.
AGGGAGAAGTGCAACATTGGAGACAAACTGGTGACTCCCACTGCACAAAAACCACTGCATGCATCTGTCTGAAATTTCACAGGCTTCAGCAAAAAGGACTACTGTGCCTACAGACTTCCTCCATTTCTGTCAAAACATAAAATGTATAGCCATTTTGTTCCATTTGTCTTGTAATTCAGTGGGGGAGACATAGGAAGCCTTGGATTTTCTGAAGTGAGCTTTTGATTTGCACCTGAGTGGAAGTGGGTGTCCTCTTGAGCAATCCAAGCCAAACTCAGAATGCAAATGCAAACTGAATCTAATCTTTGGTGCACGCCTCTTGGAGACACATGGACGCACCTTCAGCCACCTGGGGCTGCTGGGAGATGAAATCCAAAATACTTTTCCAGGGGCCGTTCCTCTACCCCCAGTCTTCATGTGTCTAATGTGAGGGTTTGAAGGACTTGTAAATATATATTTGCCAGATCGTGCTTTGTGACTGGGAACCTTGGAATCAGGATCCCAGCCTTATCAGAGTTCGAAAGAGGCTTGTAAGATTACTCAGGCTAATGCACATGCAAGCCATCTTCAGATGTTGCTGCTAGGCACATTAGTGCTCTCTGCATGAGGGATGGGGGTGATGCACAGCTCTGTAGAGAGTTTCCCCCAGTTATGGCCAGGCTGAATGCTTGAAAAGGGCTCACATCTAATCCCCATCCATTCCTCTTAGCTGAGTGCAGAATTGGTGTCCCCTCAGCCATATTTTCCCTGGGTCAAGGGACCCAGGTGGCACTGTGGTTAAACCACTGAGCCTAGGGCTTGCTGATCAGAAGGTCGGCGGTTCGAATCCCTGTGACGGGGTGAGCTCCCGTTGCTTGGTCCCAGCTCCTGCCAACCTAGCAGTTCGAAAGCACGTCAAAAATGCAAGTAGATAAATAGGAACCGCCACAGCGGGAAGGTAAACGGCGTTTCCATGTGCTGCTCTGGTTTGCCAGAAGAGGCTTTGTCATGCTGGCCACATGACCTGGAAGCTGTATGCCGGCTCCCTCGGCCAATAATGCGAGATGAGCGCGCAACCCCAGAGTCGGTCACGACTGGACCTAATGGTCAGGGTCCCTTTACCTTACCTTTATCAGCCATATTTTTATGGACTCCTCATGCCAGGAGTTCTGCTGCTAAATAATAGAAAAATCTTATTTATGGCTCAGCCTTGCCCATATTTTTTGTGAAGGTAGAATTGTGTGTTCAGGTTTCAATCAATCTTAATATTTGTTTGTGGGGGAGAAAAAAGACTTCAAAGGACTTCATGAAACGACAAAGAGCAACAGCAACACACACACACACACACACACACACACACACGCACATGCACACACACACACACACTGTAATTTGAGCAGTTAATGTGCATAACAACCAGTCATTGTGCACATTCTCTAGGCCTCATGGAGAATGTGCACATAATCAGCCCATGAAGAACTGTGCACATTTCCCAGTGGATATATATATAATCGCTTTGGGAACTCTGCATATATCAACTGAATTTTGTACATTCTCTGGCCATTATGCATAATCCCCATCAGCCTTTGGGGAATGTCAGCTGTGAGTCATGTGGCATTGTTTTGGGGAAACAACCTTCAGGGTCATGTTAGTACGGTACTATGTCTGAGCCTAATCTGGCTTGTGGGTCAGAGGCTGCCCATCACTGCTGTAAAGAAAGAAATCATTGGTGCTACTTTCAGAAAGAGCTGTCCACTACCAATAAAAATGTGGCCATAGAAGCTCTTCACTACACATGAGTTGGCCCACAAGCTGGAAACTAGCACAGCAAAGAACTGGGAGAGAGCCTTGCTCCTGATCTAGAACTTGCCCAGGGGAGGGTGACCGAAGCAGTGCGGGATCTGGAAACCAACTCTAATGTTTTTTTATGTTTAGCCTAGAAAAGAGACATCTGAGGTCTTCAAGGATCTGAAGGGTTGCCACACAGAAGAAGGAGCAAACATGTTCTCTGTTGCTCCAAAGGCCAAGACTAGAACCAACGGGTGGAAATTGCAAGGAAGCAGATTATGGCAAAATGTCAGGAGACACTTCTTATGGGGGAGATTGCCTGGGGAGTGGGCTCTCTGTCACTGAAGGCATTTAAGCAGAGGCTGGATGGCTATCCATTTAGGATCACAACCTGCATTTAGCAGAGGGTGGGAATAGGGGGACCTCCCAAAGCCCTTCCAACTATTGTTCTAGTTTTGGAATAATAATTTATTATTTATACCCCGCCCATCTGGCTGGGTTTCCCTAGCCACTCTGGGCGGCTTCCAACAAAAGATTAAAAATACATTAAAACATCAGTCATTAGAAACTTCCCTAAACAGGGCTGCCTTCAGATGTCTTCTAAAAGTCAGATAGTTGTTTATTTCTTTGACATCTGATGGGAGGGTGTGCCACAGGGCGGGCACCACTACCAAGAAGGCCCTCTGCCTGGTTCCCTGTAACTTCACTTCTTGCAGTGAGGGAACTGCCAGAAGGCCCTCACAGGTGGACCTCAGCGTCCGGGCTGAACGATGGGGGCGCAAACGCTCCTTCAGTTATAAAAGAAATGTCCCTTTTAACATATGGAATGCACTTTCAGAAGAGATCAGTTGCAGCATACATTTTCTTGCGGGAAAGTTCACTAATGAAAAAAAAGTCAAGGAAGTCAGGCTCATCTTTGCATGCATAATGAAAAATAAATGAATCTCTCTCTCTTTCTAAATAACGAAAGAGGAGAAGCATGCATGTGGGTGGCTGCTGACCAGCACTTCATGTTCCAAAGCTGTGCATGGCTCATTAACCATAAATAAATAAGCACAACGTGAAAAGTATTATGTTGTGAAATTAAAGTGGAATAAAAAACAACAGCAAGCCAAAGGTTTTGCAAGATGTAAGAGATACCCTAGGCTGGCTCAAAATAATTAGCACAACCACCACACAAACTGACACATGTAGCTCAGTGTTAGACCATCTGCTTTCCACAAAGGAGGTCTCTCTCAGCTTCCATCCCCATCATCTCCAGGTAGAGCTGGGGAAGTCCCCTGCCTGAAACCCTGGACAGCCACTGCCAGCTACTACTCAGACACTACTGAGCTAGATGGACCAATGGTATGACTCAGTAGAAGGCTATTCTGTTTCAATGCTGAAATAGAACCTGGGATTTGGAACTTGGATATTGGATGCCAATAACTGGCCCCCCAGCAGCATCTCAGCATCTTCTGAGGCATTGCAGGGATAACGTCTTTGGCAATAACACACACAGCACTATATCTGTAGATACACATATATCCCTATATACATAAAAATGTAAGGGTGTTGTCATGCTGCAGTTCATGTAGGGGACTACACTGACTCCAACATGATAAGCAACAGCCATTTGAGTGAGGAAGCATGCTGGTGGCAGGCAGCCCAGGGTAGAGGTGCTTCACAGGGCAGTTTAACAAGCTGCTCTGTGCAGTCCCCCTCCCTCCTTTAAATGTGACTGCAGCGAGGTCTAATAAAGTGGGGGGGGCGCTTCACACACTGGTTAAGGAATCTGCTATGTGATGACACTCCCCTTACCTTTAAAATTAGTTGGGGGGGGGGTTGGGGCAAAGGGTGTGGGGAAGGGGTGGGTGAAACTCCACTCAATGTAATCAGTTTCTGCAAAAAGAAAAGGAAAAGCAGCCACATAAGGAGCGAATCCTCCTCCTGAGCTTTCTTCCCTCCCGAGAGCAAAGCCAAATAATTGAGTAGCTTTCCAATTTTCCAACAGGCTGGATTTCCAAAATGAAGTAGCCCATTGAAAAGATTGCCTTTCAAGAGAGGGGGAAAAAGTCTCTGCTAAATGAAAGTTTTGCAAAAGTTACTGCTTGGAATTGTTCACTTGAGCTGGCATATTATTAGGAAAAGAATAGTGCACACAGCTCCTGAGAAATCTCTATGTGGGACAAGAAGCTACAGTTAGAACTGGATATGGAACAACTGATTGGTTCAAAATTGGGAAAGGAGTACGACAAGGTTGTATATTGTCTCCCTGCTTATTTAACTTATATGCAGAATTCATCATGCGAAAGGCTGGACTAGATGAATCCCAAGCCGGAATTAAGATTGCCGGAAGAAATATCAACAACCTCAGATATGCAGATGACACAACCTTGATGGCAGAAAGTGAGGAGGAATTAAAGAACCTTTTAACGAGGGTGAAAGAGGAGAGCGCAAAATATGGTCTGAAGCTCAACATCAAAAAAACCAAGATCATGGCCACTGGTCCCATCACCTCCTGGCAAATAGAAGGGGAAGAAATGGAGGCAAATAGAAGGGGAAGAAATGGAGAAATGGAGATTTTACTTTCTTGGGCTCCTTGATTACTGCAGATGGTGACAGCAGTCACGAAATTAAAAGACGCCTGCTTCTCGGGAGAAAAGCAATGACAAACCTAGAAAGCATCTTTAAAAGCAGAGACATCACCTTGCCGACAAAGGTCCATATAGTTAAAGCTATGGTTTTCCCAGTAGTGATGTATGGAAGTGAGAGCTGGACCATAAAGAAGGCTGATCGCCGAAGAATTGATGCTTTTGAATTATGGTGCTGGAGGAGACTCTTGAGAGTCCCATGGACTGCAAGAAGATCAAACCTATCCATTATTAAGGAAATCAGCCCTGAGTGCTCCCTGGAAGGACAGATCGTGAAGCTGAGGCTCCAATACTTTGGCCACCTCATGAGAAGAGAAGAATCCTTGGAAAAGACCCTGATGTTGGGAAAGATTGAGGGCACGAGGAGAAGGGGAGGACGAGATGGTTGGACAGTGTTATCGAAGCTACGAACATGAGTTTGACCAAACTGCGGGAGGCAGTGGAAGACAGGAGTGCCTGGCGTGCTATGGTCCATGGGGTCATGAAGAGTCGGACACGACTAAACAACAACAAACAACAACAAGTGCTTGAGCTATTGAGCATGTGCTATTTTACTTCCTTTTGAAATGGCTGCCTTTTCATTATTTCCAGTAGGACTTTCAATTGCTATGGGCCTGTTTCATTCCCATGGTTGAACCAAAAAACAGGACTTGAACACCAAAAGTTATTTGTCTATCTGGATCAGAATGCTGTACCCCGGCTGGCAGTAGTTCTCTAGGGTAGTGTAGGGCAAGCTTTTTCAACTGGAGGGCCAATGCCCTAGTGGTTGACTTTCTGGGAGCTGCATGGCAATGCTGGGTGCGGCAACAAATGTGACCCTTAATACACACCTTTCCATCCAAGCTGGAGATCTTTAAGCAGAGACTAGAATGCTGGGTACACTCTAGCGCTGGATCTCTCTCATTGAGCAGGAGGTTGGAGTAGATGCCTATAAGGCCCGCCCCCAACTCTATGATCCTATGGCAGGGACAAGGAAGCCTTCTAATCTGAGGGTCACACTTCTTCCAGGGGGCTGTGTGCAATTTATGGGCGGGCCCAGAGGCAAAAGCAGAAGCGTGGTGAAACTGTTGTTTAGCAAACAGGCAGAGTGGCATGATCGCCAGTCTTAAGTAGGATCTGCTCCAAATGGCTGTGTAGTTATGGGGGAAATATTCTCTGTGCTATGTACAACACCTAAACAACGAAATATAACACCTCTCTGCTTCTGTCTCCTTGAATCATACACAGTTTTTGTTCAGTTTGCTCAGTAAAGTGTCATGAAGACTTTTCTCTCTGGGCTTCATCTGTGTTCTTTAAGTGATTTTGCTAACAGTGGTGTCCGACAGTCACCTTTCAGCTGCTCGTTTACAGTTTCAGAGCACAAATTCCCTACAAAATTCATTTACATCTCCCATTCGCAAAAACAATCAACAGCCGCCTCTTGTTGCTCCTGCCTGGTGATTACGTTGCCATCTGCTGTGACTCTAGTGGGTCCCTCACTTTTACGCCCTTCACTTTCTATAATGTGTCTGCTTGCTATATCTCTCTTGCCTCCACCACCTGTGTCTGTGCCCCCAGCGTGGCCAAAATGACAACACATTCCAACCACCCACATTGTCCCTTGCAATTTCCAACAGGAGAGGCAGATGTTATTATAGACTTTTCAGTCTGTGAGTATCTCTTTTTCGCGGAGCTCTTTAGCTTAGCCAGATCTAAATCAGTCAAATCTAACCTCCATTTTCTGGGTGACCAGCCATGGTGCATATCTCTATGACAACAGAGAGTTTGCCAAACAGTGCTTCAGAAAGCTAACTTTTTCATTGTACTTTAAATTATTTTTTAAAGGCTAATAAAGGTTTGCTGATAACTATCTCCTAATAGGCTTGGCTAAACATTCTACATTTTCCGATAAATAAATTAAGGGTCATTATCCAAAGTGATCTTTCCCTCCTGGATAATGAGTTGCATTTGTGGCATTCCATGCTTATTAGTCTTCAGGGGCCAGACATCAACCACTCTACGTTTCTTTATGGTGGGTCAATACTTTTTTTCAGCACCATCTGGCCTTCAATAGCATTGGCAGCTCTCGGGGTGCCACTTGCTTATACACCATGGAGTAGGGCATTGGTATGGGGATAACCCAGAGCAGATTCTTACTCTACAACAGAGATGAGGAACCTGTGTCTGGACTACAACTCACATAATAATAATAATAATAATAATAATAATAATAATAATAATAATAATATAACAACAACAACAACACCTTTATTGTCAATGTACAACCTGTGTACAATGAAATTAACTGTGCCTCCCTCCCCACACACAAACACTCAATCTCATTGCACTCTGTGTGCTTGTCGCACAACACACCAACCCCGAAAGTCAGTTGCACTATATTATTTTCTGTTCAGCAGCCTAACAGCCCATGGATAGAAACCGTGTTTTTTTTAGCCTGTTGGTACGACTGATTACTTCTATATCTCCTGCCTGAGGGTAGTAGATTAAAGAGGTGCTGGCCGGGGTGTGAGCTGTCCCTGAGAATTTTTCTCGCTCTCCTAAGGCAATAATCCCTTGCGATGTCATGTAGCGGGCTCAGGGGACAGCCCATGATATCATGTGCTGTGTTCACCACCCTCTGTAAACACTTTCTGTCCATGGCTGTCAGGCCAACGTACCACACTGTGATACAAAATGAGAGGACACTTTCTACTGTGGACGCGTAGAAGGAGGTCATCAATTGTTGTTTAACATTGTTCTTTTGCAAGACCCTGAGGAAATGGAGTTTCTTTTGGGCCTTCCTAACCACCTGAGTTATATGGTTTTTCTAAGTGAGGTCTTCAGTAAGGTAAACTCCCAGGAATTTAAAGGAAGAGACTCTCTCCACACAACCCCCCCCCCCATATACAACGGGGCTAGTTCCCTTCTCTTCCTCTGAAAGTCCAACACCATCTCCTTTGTCTTGCTAATATTTAGGTGCAAGTTATTCTCTAAGCACCATGTAGATACTTTTTGAACGTCCCCACTCCCCTCCATCCTTGACCATTGCATTGCCAGCTGGGGCTGATGGAAGCTGAGTCCAATGACATTGGTAGGGTTGTTGGCTCCCCAACCCTGATATACAATATGTAGAAAACCATATGGCATTGCCTTATTACAAGTCAGACTACTTTGGTTCATGGAGCTCTTGCTTTGACTGGCAACAGCTTTCCAGAGTCAGGACATCACTGTTGTGGAGGGTGGGGTAATTAAAAAAATAAAATCATCTTCTCAGACTGGGAATATCTCCTCACTCATCCAGTTTAGGGATATTCCACCATACTTCAGCAGAGTTTCTTTTCCTTCAGCAGAGTAAGCAGCTCATGTATATGTCAAGCTTTAATAATAAGTAAAATTGTAGCACAAAAACATACCATCTGCAGGGTTGTCATAGGGTTGTCATATGTCAGGAATTTGTCAGACGCAGCCGGTACTCCGCCTTCTTAAACAGCGTCCGGGTGGAAATTGCTGAAATGTCCTGGAAAATCTGGAGGTATGGTCGCTCATGTTGGTAGTGTAGATGTTGACAAATCACATTAAAAATAGCTCAAAACTAAAAAAAAGACAAAGCTCAAGAACTTTGGCCTTTAAAAGAGCAACAACTATTGCACCCGGATTTCCACTTTATGAAATATGGCAGCCCTAACTATCTGAGAGAAATTAAAGCAACATCATGAGGCAAAAATGACAGTTGGTCTCTCTAAATCAGGCATCCCCAAACTTCCGCCCTCCAGATGTTTTGGGCTACAATTCCCATCACCCCTGACCACTGGTCCTGTTAGCTAGGAATCATGGGAGTTGTAGGCCAAAACATCTGGAGGGCCGCAGTTTGGGGATGCCTGCTCTAAATGAACTTAACTGAATACCTGAAGGGAGGGGCTGATTCCAGAGCAGAACACAAAAGCCCCGCCCACCAGATGCCAGACATTCTGCTGTTCAAATTAGGCCCCAGAGTTTTTCTTACAGTCACTCTGGACCACCTCAATCAACTAGAAAATATGGCACCTCTGATTCAGGAGGAATACTCATTGTCTTATAACCACCTCACATACGAATCAGAACAAACGTACAATAAAGGCTGGACCACCATGTCAGCTTTGTGCAAGCAAATCAGGATGAATGTTCAATAAACAGGTGATCTGGAAGAGCCCTAGCAGAGGAAACATGTTCCCCTGGCAATATCTTAAGACAGGTTTATGGTGCCGATGAAAACACCCATTCACGAGAGCCAGGCTAGAAATTATTAGCTGCCTGTATTGAGTATTGGAAGGCTTCTTGCTGTTGACTCAAAAGAGTGGATCTGAGATCACTGCAGGGGAGGTCTATTCATAGAAAAATGTTTGAATTGATTCATACAGCTACATAGTTGTTCCAAAACACTTTGCCAGTCACCTTTTCCCCACTGTAGAAAATGATTGTATTTTTTCTGGACGTTAACAACATCCAATGCTGTCTTCTGTTTCATTCACCCTGCATGAGCATTATTACTATTATGAATCACCTCCTATGAAGCATCTCAAAGCAATTTCAAAGTACAATAACAACATATATAAAACTACTGCATATACATAAAAAAATCAATAAAAACCTGTTACATACATAAAAATAGTTAAGGTAATTACATTTATAAATGCAATTTCAAATCCATTACCTGCTGTGTTAAAAATATATTTGCATTTGTTCAAATGAAGCCTGATCTTATGCATATATACAGACAAGTGAGGTCTGTTAAATTCAATAGGGCCTTAGGCAGCATCAGAAAGGGTCAAGGTAAGCAATTTTATGGACAAGCAGCTCTTGCAAGTTAGCTTGGTTGGTTAGAGCCTGGTGCTGATCCCAGTATGGGTGCATATTCCTGCATTCCAGGATTTATTATTTATTTATTATTATTAAATTATTATTATTTCCCCAGCCACTTTGGGCAGCTCCCAACAGAATATTAAAAACACGATAAAACATCAAACATTAAAGACTTCCCTAAACAGGGTTGCCTTTAAATGTCTTCTAAAAGTCAGATAATTGTTTATTTCCTTGACATCTGATGGGAGGGCATTCCACAGGATGGGAGCCACTACCAAGAAGGCCCTCCACCTGGTTCCCTGTAACCTCACTTCTTGCAGTGAGGGAACCGCCAGAAGGCCCTCGGAGCTGGTCCTCAATGTCTGGGATGAATGATGGGGGTGGAGACGCTCCTTCAGGTATATTGGGTCAAGACCGTTTAAGGCTTTAAAGGTCAGCACAAACACTTTGAATTGTGCTTGGAAATGTACAGGGAGCCAATGTAGATCTTTCAGGACCGGTGGTCTTGGCAACCACTCCCAGTCACCAGTCTAGCTGCCGCATTCTGGATTAATTGTAGTTTCCGGGTCAGCTTCGAAGGTAGCCCCACATAGAAGTGCATTGCAATAGTCCAAGATGACATAAATCCTCAGATTGCATTTAAAAAGATATTTTCACCTACAAATTGAATGACAAAATTAAAATGGCTGCAGTCCCAAACATGCTTCCTTGAAAATTAACACCATTGGAATCAATAGGACTTCCTTCAGTGAAGATGCATTTGGGATGAGAGCACTAACGTGGGAAGTCACATTATTTCTCTTTCAGAAATATAACATGTGGGGCTGGTGGAATCTTTTTAACCACTACACCACATTGGCTCTCAAGTTTGTCCACAACTCATCAAAGTTGTGTGCATCCCCAAACTGAGGCCCTCCAGATGTTTTGGCCTACAACTCCCATGGTCCCTAGCTAACAGGACCAGTGGTCGGGGAAGATGGGAATTGTAGTCCAAAACATCTGGAGGGCCGAAGTTTGGGGATGCCTGATATACACCGAACAATCAGATACTGTAAAGCTACCAATTGTTACCAAACTTCAAACAGCTTGCTAAAGCTATCAACAAGCCTCCTGTTCCAACATTTCACCAGCCTCCAAATCTATGCAAACAATTAGTGAGAGCTGTACTTCGGTCCTGGATCTCACCCTTGTAATTCCAAACACTGTTATAACCTGTGCATGTCTCACAGAGACAGCTACCTTTGAAAGCCCCAGGACGGGTAGAACAGATTGGTTAACATGGTGGATATTTCTGCATACAAAATATTGGCTGCAGGCCCTGCAAGATAACATATGACTGAGTGCCAAAAATACTGGGATGTCATATCCAGGACTACAACCGACCTATGCGCACATTCCAGAAACCACAAATTGGCAATTTGGACCGAAGAAGTGGAACAACCAGTCTGGTGGAGCACATTCTGCTCCTGAGCATCACAGCTGGTCAGGCTCAACAATAATTGTGATAGGGATGCCAAGAGATCCAACAATGTTAGCAAAGAGGAACAAGTTCTGGGTTTATGTGCTGGAGACATTAACACTCTATTGCCTTACTCAACCTGGAGGATTGTAACAGCATCGCTTCCCATTAGCAAATGAAGTCATTCTGAGCAATCCATCCCCAAATCTCTATAACTCCCACCTTGGAAACAGCAACATGTAATTTTCATCACAGCAGTTGATGAAGATGGAAGCCCAAACATTTTGCTGCCTAAATAAAAATACTTCTATTTGTTCAATCGCAGTAGCATATACATTATTTCAGAGGTTTACCAAATTCTAAAAGGGCTCCAAATCTAGTTCCTGCACCAGTGCTCTATAATAAAATGCATTTTTAATGTTATTTCACATAAGGCATGCATTTCTATGCACACAAGTTTGCTAGTATAAGCATTTCTGTACTGTATATATTGGCTTGCTGGAAAGCTGCATTGCAAAATTCAGAGGAGTGGGAATTTTGGAGAACAGCAGTGTTTCGATTCACATACCATTTTCAGGAAGTGAGAATTTGGTAGGTTTGCCTTTAAATGCCATCTTAATAATAATAAAAATCGCCCCATCCCTACTTACAATCCATTACCAGCTTGTGTAGGCTGGAACAGCTAGGTAATGGATTATCTACGCCTGAGGAAATAATTGCAGCGCACAGGTGATCAATTGTGTAAAATAAGAAGAAGTTGGATTTGCTGAGCTTTAGGGGGGAAAGAGCGGGGAAAGCCAAACAGGGAAAACATGAGATGAAGAGGCTTTGATCACTAGATTGTGTCCTGTAAAAAGTGAGCGAATTAACTGTTGTTGCTCTGGTCCATATGGTCACAAAGAGTCGGACACGACTAAATGACTAAACAACAACAATCCCACTGTGAACATCTACTGTGGAAACAGCCCAATATATGCAGCACTGGTTTTATCCTGGATATCACACAAAAGCTAAAATGACTTATCTAGGGTGAAAAATGCAGCGTTCAAAATGCTGGGAGACGTGAGAGTGAGGCGGCATAGCTTGCTAAAATGACCACGGTTCCATGCTCGCCTTTGGTTTCACCACTGCTGTGCTCCTAGGAAGCCACAGCTGAGCCCCAGGCTCCCTATGACGCGCTTCTGGATTTTTAAATCAAGGAACAGGTGACGAAACCTACAGAGAATGTATTATATTCCATTTGAGGAAGGGAGTTAAGTTTAAAGCATGCTTGCTTGCTTCCTCTTTTCATGTACCCTTCTGACTTGAAATGAAAATGTTTAAAGGTTGAGGAGCTGTAGCGCCGTGGCATTTGGTGCCAACCCTGTTATTGGGCAAGTGAAGAGAGGGCCTCAGGCAGCTGGTTATAGGTGTCCTGAAAGGGCAAGACATTGTTGGTTACTTAATTTATTGCAACCCCCCAAATAAAAGATACACAGGAAGAGATGCTTGTGAGATTGCTTGCCTCAGCTGTCAAAATGACTATGCACATTGCCTTGGGGTGGGAGCAGATGCCACTGACTGGTCCACCTCCAGCAGTGAAATATTTGTACCAGCCAGCTATTCAAAGAGCAAGAGCAATTGTGGGGAACTAGGGGCTGTATACGGCCCTCCAGCCCTTTCATTCTGCCCCTCAGAACTCTCCCCTGGCCACACCCCTTTTCCAGACCACACCCCTCACTGACCCTACATTGCAATCTGTGTGGTTTTGCCGACTGTCCTTGAATTCTCATAATATTTGATAACGAGCTCTTCACCCTGGCCCCTGACACCTGAGGTGTGTGTTTTCGGGGCCCTGCCCTATTCTTGTGGTAACATGCCCCTGGGACCTGCTGGTGAAGGGAGATAGTAGTAGTAATAATAATAATAACCACCATCACAATACCTCTTGCTCATCTGGATGGAGGAAAGAGAGGGGTGTGCCACTGTGTGTATAATATATTGCATCCCTTTCTGTGACCATTTGGGTCCATAGCTGCCAAGTCTCCTGTTTTTCGCGGGAAACCCCCGTATTTAAACCCGTTTCCCACTGTTATCCCAAATAGAGAAAAATCCCATAAATCCCCCAGATTTCCTACCTGCCAGGGAGGCTCCTTCTGCGCATGTCTGGACATGCGCAGAACCGATTTCGGATGCCGCTCTGCCCATGTCTGGGCACCAGAAATTGGGCAGCGCCGGCACCGGAAGTTGCTTCTACGCATGTCCAGACATGCGTAGGAGCGACTTCCGGTGCCGCGCCACTGCAGATCCCGGATGTTTGGGTCTCTGGCCTCACCCACCCCCCACATGTAGCCTTCAGAAGTTTGCCCAGATTGGAAAGAGGTCCTTGTGGCTGAAAAATGTTTCCCATCCCTGAGCAAGAGGAAAGAAAGCTGCTCTCTTTCACCCCAGCCTCGTCAACATGAGCAGAATAAGGTGATGGCGAGCAAAGGTGGAATAATGGATTGCACCACTTCAGAGTAACAATAGGAATTGAAACCTCTGAATGTTTTTCTGTGCCAGAATGCTCTGTGAGTAATTAATACTGATACATATCTAACATTAGTATATTAGGTCAGCTTTATCTCCACTGTGCCAGAAGGTGTTTCTTCTATTTGTAACATGGGGGAATCTTGAAAAATGTGTCAAGCACATTTATGCAGTATGCTATGTTCTATCGCCTCTAAATTCCTCCACTTCATTCTGCTGCCTCGTCCCACCTTATGTTCTTGGCATGCATCCCAGGGTCAGCTGAAATAGGTTTGCATCTGTTCAGTGCCTGGATGGGCAAGCACCTGAGAACCCCATGCCTGCCTCCTTGAGTTCCATGATGGAATGAATCAACATAAAGGGGGGGATCTTACACCTTCCATAATCTACACTGAACAGAGGGAGTGATGTCTTGACAGAATAAGAGGTTGGCATGGCAGCAACTGATTGCAAGCAAGTTATTTGTCTGTTTGTGCACCAACATCTGTTTCCAGCCCTTGCATCTCTGAATAATCCTAGGAAGTTTCCCAAGTGGAAAGGCAGTGGATTGCTCAAGGTCATTCAGTTTGGAGAAGCATGTTCTTGCGTGTCCCACAGATGGATAATTGAGAGCTATCAAGATTAACATAAAGATTTGGAAATGAGGAGCAAGCAACCAGAGAAGTTTCCTCTTGATCACATCTGCTGTACATGCTTTCAAAGAGTAAAGTCAGACAGCACACCCACCCGTTTTGATGAGAAGAATAAAATCTGTAAATAATGGATTGGTTCCATAAATTTTTTGGATGGTGTTGGTGGAAAGGTTGTGTTGTTGTTGTTGTTGGCGGTGGTGGTGGTGGGGTTAAAGGTTGCTATCTCTTGTTATGTCTAGCTCTGACCTGGTGCCAGTTCTCAGAAGATGAACCAAACGTTCCACAGGTTGAGGACCATGAGGTGCTGGCAGGGTGTCCTGGAAGCAATGCTGAAGATCTCCTTGGATTGGGGGAAGGGCTCTCTGGTGGGAGATGCTCCTGAAGAATCACTCCATGAGAACATCAGTACCAAAAGGCTGTTACAAGATGTATGTATGAACCCCCCCCCCCACATCCATCAAATATATAGACCTGTGGTTTTCAACATGGGGCCCACGGCCCACAGGAGGGCAATTCGAGAATGAGTTATTAACAGTTAATGGCTTTTAGGCTTCCTCCACGTGAATAGGAGTTCACTTTTTGAATAATAAGGATTATATGTCATTGGGGTGGGGGAGGCATCAGGATTTTAGAGATGCTTAGGTGGGGCATGGCCAAAAAAAAGGTTGGGAACCACTGGTATAGATCCAATGTACACTAATGGGAGGGCTGGAACTTTTTGCCTGGAGTTAGGATGCACATCCATTCAAAATGCATGTATACATTCAAGCCTTATGCCCAGCAAAGGTTATGGCACAAAAAGGAGTAGAAAAATGGATATGAAAAGAGAGTATACGAGTGCTGCTTCAGAGAGCAGGGTTACAAAAAGAGGGGAGCAATTAATCACACACCTTAATTCTAAAAAGGAAAGGATCCATACCTACCCAAAGCCCTAGACCAGTTCACCTGTGAGATCACCTTACCCAACCTGTGCCCTCTCGACTGCTTTGATCCACAGAATTGGCACTCTTATAGGAGCCACATACTACCCATTCCACATTTGTAACAACTCAGTCTTTCGGTCTGGCAGTGCCTACACTTTAGAACTCCCTGACTATTGAGATCAAGCAGGGTGCCTTCCCAGTACTCTTTCTGGCACCTGCTAAAACCATTCTTGCTTACACAGGTGCCTAGAAAGTTGAGGCAATTTTAATCTGTTTTAGTATTTTAACTTTTGTACGTTTTAAATCAGGGTTGTGATATTTCTCTCTCTTGAGTTTGTTGTTTTATCTTTTTGTAAACCACTTTGAGGTTTGTTGTGTGTGTGTGTGTGTGTTTTTTTTACAATCAAGCACAGTATAATTTTTTAATGAAATAAATAAAATAATAAATAGAGAGTGAGCTACAGACTCACACTAAAAATAAATAGTGGGAAGGAGGCATATAGATTATCTTGGGAGATCTGGGATCTATGCTTCCCACAAGAATTACAGAATCCTAAACCAGCAAGACAACTGTGGCCCTCACCCATTCCTTGGTCCATAATCCAGTTGAGTGTAGAGCTGATCCTTGATATTGCTGAGGAGAAAAGAGGGGGTCCCGCTGGTGTTGTGAATTAACTAACTATTGAGAACCTGGTGTTTCATTATACTTTAACTTCTGTGGAGTGGGGACGGGGCTTCTATAGTGAGTTAATAACATAACACTTAAGTCCGTTGAAATGCTACTTTTTCCTTCTGGTGCACTATTGTGTTTTGCAACCAGAAGTTTGAAGTGAAGGGTACATGACCTTAATTTTGGGGTGACCGTATCTTTATCTCTCTAATTTCTGAAGAATAAATTCACATTAAAGTAGATTTAATTGTCTGCGTGAAGTTCTTCTCCTGCTTACAGAAGGAGGGCTGGTAAACATGAGCATTAGTACACTGATCTTTTCTGCAGCTATTAGGGTCAGGATGTTAATTACTTTTATCAGGTTATGTTTGAGATAGGAGCTTGTACAGAAATAACAGCTAGCTCAGCGGGGGGCGGGCAGGGATATTTTATATTAAATTTAAGGGGGCTGCAATGATGCCACACTCCAAGGAAATAAACCATGCAAAAAGTACAAACTAGCGCCCACTGCTGTAAGGTCCAGGGCCTGGACAAAGAACAATGACATAGGATGTGTCTATGGACCCAGAGTCATTGGGTAAGGGTTTACAGTGGTGCCTCGACTTACGAATTTAATCCGTTCCGAAGGCACCTTCGTAGGTCGAAAAATTCGTTAGTTGAAAAACGCCATTGGAAACGCGATTTCCCATAGGAATGCATTGGAAATGGAAAAATTTGTAAGTCTAAAAATTCGTAAGTCAAAAAATCCCTATCTAAAACCGCCAAGGTTTCCTTTCGGATGTTGAGACATTCGTAAGCGCGCGGCCATTAGCCCCATTCGTAAGTCGAAAAATTCGGTTGTTGAGTCGTTCGTAAGTCGAGGTACCACTGTATTCAAGAATAAGCAGTCCCTAAGTCTCATTTACTGTTAGCAGCAGTGGTTAGGGTGCTGTCTGGGAGGCTAGAATATATAAGGTTTCTGGATAAAACGTGGCTTCTTGCTTCTGATTGTAGGTCCCACCCAGTGCCAGATTAACATATAAACTAAACAAGCTATAGCTTAGGGTCCCGCTCTCTTGGGGGCCCCCAAAAAAAATTAAAGGAAAAAAAACTGGATGTACATTTCCAAACTATAACATAAAAACAAATAAAACCTACCATACAGCAACAGAGTTTTGTGTTGTGTAGGCTCCTATTTGTTATGTGCAAATGGCTTTCGATACCATTAGGTCCATAAATGACCATATAGCATATATTCAACACAAAAAACAGCGACAATTTGTTGTTGACAAAGGACAGCTGGACATATAAAGGGCCCCATTGCCTTCAGTAGCTTAGGGCCTCACCAAACCTAAATCTGGCCCTGGTCCCAACCCTGCCAAATTCTATGCTGAGCAGACCTTGGACCAGGGGCATAGTGGGTGGGGGTGCTGGCAGGGTGACATGAGAAGGACACAACAGGCATGCACTCTTCAAATGTGCCACAAACCTCAGTCCCCTGATTCCTTCTTACCTTAGAACCAGCTATTCCCTGTGCTAAAGCAAGGTTTTTATACGCCTGAGAGCTGGACCATAAAGAAGGCTGATCGCCGAAGAATTGATGCTTTTGAATTATGGTGCTGGAGGAGACTCTTGAGAGTCCCATGGATTGCAAGAAGATCAAACCTATCCATTCTTAAGGAAATCAGCCCTGAGTGCTCACTGGAAGGACAGATCATGAAGCTGAGGCTCCAATACTTTGGCCACCTCATGAGAAGAGAAGAATCCTTGGAAAAGACCCTGATGTTGGGAAAGATTGAGGGCACTAGGAGAAGGGGACGACAGAGGACGAGATGGTTGGACAGTGTTCTTGAAGCTACGAACATGAGTTTGACCAAACTGTGGGAGGCAGTGGAAGACAGGAGTGCCTGGCGTGCTCTGGTCCATTGGGTCATGAATAGTCGGACAAGACTAAACGACTAAACAACAACAACAAAGCAAGGTTGGATCCAAAAGAGTTCCTACCAGGGAGTAATGGGAAACCAAGCTGTTGGAGTCCAGGGGTCAGCAAACTTTTTCAGCAGGGGGCCGAACTATATTTTGAACGAAAAAAATATGAAAGAATTCCTATGCCCCCAAAATAACCCAGAGATGCATTTTAAATAAAATCACACATTCTACTCACGTAAAAACACCAGGCAGGCCCCACAAATATCCCAGAGATGCACTTTAAATAAAAGGACACATTCTACTCATGTAAAAACATGCTGATTCCTGGACCCTCCATGGGCCGGATTTAGAAGGCGATTGGGCCACATACGGACCCCGGGCTTTAGTTTGGGGACGCCTGTGTTGGGCTATGCTGAAATGGCAAAGTTGACTGGAAAGCTCAGGAACCAAGAGGACAAAAACTTTAAAAAAGAATGGGAAAAAATTATAATCTACTTAGGGGACCACTGCAAGCAGATGAAAACATCAACAGAATTTTAATCTCACTTGTATTGTAACAAATGTTATGGACAATATGGATTGATATAAAATATAGACTACGGAATAATATGCAGTTTTAAATGTTATCAATAGGGCACATGAAGGGGATGGGGGGAAGTCTCGAGATTCAGAGTAATCTCTATATATGGATATGTATTTGGATTGTTATAAAATTACGGTATATTGGTAAAACCAAATACAGTAAAAAAAAAAAAGCAAGGTTGGATCCTCTGTCCACAATGGATTTAAGAATACAGCAGAGATCAGTTTAAGTTTGATTAATATGCTTGGTGGATGGAAACCAAAGGATAGACAAATGGGGCAGGGTTTCCAATTGCAGCTTGGCGATATCTACATGCGCTTGTAAATCCCACTAAACCAGATAGGCTTGAATAAACATGCATAGGAGCAAGCTGTTGGTCTGATTTGCCCATGTTCCCTTTGTTGTCTTCAGAGAGGGCAAGTCTGATCTGTGGCCAGCGCATGCTAGGCCATGAGAACACACTTCTTTGAACAGCAAACCCTGCAGATAAATCCCTCGAAGGGAATGGACAGGGGAAGAGGCTCAATGACCTTTAAAAGCAAAGAGAGGGGAGATCTGTCAAATAGCTGCTTTCAAAAGTGCAGAGAAAGGGACTCCCCAAACATCCCACATCCAGCTCTTCGGCTGATGTCTTGAAGGGTTGTGTTGGCCAGAGCTTACAAAGAAAAGCATTTGTGTCCAGGCAGGAGCTAACTTGTACATTTCATGAGTCTTTATTACTGCAAGCTCCTCCAGGCAACCGATTTATTCATCCTGATTTGCTTGCACAAGGCTTGAACAGAGGTTAGATTATATCCATTCTTTATAGAGTGTCCTAAACTACTTCTTTAAACAATGTGTTTACCTACTTCTTTAAACAATGTGTTTACCAACTTAACTTAACTTAAGTGGCTTGCAAAGGATCAGTACAACAAATAGAGATCAGTTGAAACTATGAAAGAAAAATGATGTGTGATAGGTTTGTTTTTATTTTGAAAGTCTTCGGTAGTTGGAACTTCAGTAGGAAGGAGACTTGGCTGAGCTCATGCTCATATATATAAAGGTAAAGGTAAAGGGACCCCTGACCATTAGGTCCAGTCGTGACCGACTCTGGGGTTGCGGCACTCATCTTGCTCTATTGGCCGAGGGAGCTTGTGTATGAGTTTCCAGGTCATGTGGCCAGCATGACAAAGCCGCTTCTGACGAACCAGAGCAGCACACGGAAATGCTGTTTACCTTCCCGCTGGAGCAGTACCTATTTATCTACTTGCACTTTGACATGCTTTCGAAGTGCTAGGTTGGCAGGAGCTGGGACCGAGCAACAGGAGCTCACCCCGTCGTCGGGATTAGAACAGCCAACCTTCTGATCGGCAAGCCCTAGGCTTTGTGGTTTAATATTATTATAAAATAATATAAAAGTGTGTGTGTGTGTGTAATTTTTTTTATTAAATTTTCTGTTTTGCAAATTAGGGTATTCATTTAAACAACTTTAGAATGTCCATGACTTGCCTTCTCTTTCCATGGTTCATTTTGCATAACAAAAATCCCTACATATTTTACCTAAACCAAACCATTCAGTATTCCATAATTATAGGGACTTTCAACTCCCAAGAGACTGCGATCTACTCACGGGGGGGGGGGGGGGGATGGCAGTGATCTACCCCTCAGGTCAAAGATGTTGAACTTTTTTAGGGAGGAAAGTTCTGTTTTTCGGGAAGGGGAAGGGGAAAGATTAGGGAGGAAACTGTCAGACTGCAGTAAAGGGGAAAGGGTTTTAGATGCTCACTGAAAGATTGCTATGGAAACAATCTGACTCACAGCCCAAATTACATCTTCTTTCCGGCAATCATGCAAAAATGGAGGGTGGGGCGAGGGGGTGGGGCTGGATGCTCTTAGGCAAAAGCAAAGGAAATGGAGTCCGCAATCGACAGCAATCGACTGGTCGATCCAGATCGATTTGTTGGACATCATTGCATTATTACATCCATCAAAACTTATCTACACTGTTGAATTTATCTTAATCCTGCCAACATTTTCAAGTGTACACAATCCCCCCCTATATTCAATAAACATTTTCCAATCTTCTTAAAATGTATGTTCTTCTTGTTTTCTTATTCTATATGTTAGGCCTGCAAGCTGCACATATTCCATCAGTTTAAATTGCCATTCTTCTTTAGTTGGGACTTCTCTCATTTTCCATTTTTGGGCCAGCAAAACGTGGGCTGCAGTAGTGGCGTAAATAAATAACCTTTTTTTGACACCTGGGAATTTCCATAACTGCGGCCCTCCAGATGTTTTGGCCTACAACTCCCATGATCCCTAGCTAAAAGGACCAGTGGTCGGGGAAGATGGGAATTGTAGTCCAAAACATCTGGAGGGCCAAAGTTTGGGGATGCCTGATCTAAGCATAGCTGCCAAGTTATTCCTTTTTTTAAGGGATTTTCCCTTATGCTGAATAGGCTTCCTCGCGAGAAAAGGGAAAACTTGGCAGCTATGGATCTAAGCTGTGCACCTGAGCCATGGGGGATCAATAACAATGTTTCAGTGATTGGGCAGGGATATAAGGGATTAGGTGCTTCAGGTATCCTGGACCCAAATTGTTAGGGTGCTTGCAAATTACTACAAGAACCTTGACCCAGGCCCAGGAGTGTATGGGAAGCCAGAGAAGCCTTTTGAGCACTGGAGTTATATAAAGACTGATTATCGTCTGTTCCCATCAACTGTCTAGCTGCAGCATTTTGTATCAGAGTGCACTGCAATAATCATGTCTTCAGGATGTCAGTGCATGCCTCACCATGACCAGTCTATCCCTACCAGACAATGGTAGTAGTTATATGACAATGAACATCCATTCTGCTTTGCTTGCAGGGTGCTTATATCTTTCATTAGTCATTTGTCCATCCTCCACTTTTCGATGAGTTTCCACATCAGCCAAATTACAAAAAGAGTGCTTCTCCCCCCCCCTTTCTTTAAAGGGGATTTGTTCGTTGGGGCAACATAGCAATGTTATCCACTTGAATGGTGCAAAGCTAAAGTTCTAATGTATACTGATATTTCTCCCACAAATGAGTGGGAGTCTGGAGACACACCCTGTGTGTTCATGGGATTATTGCACAATGTTTGTATTTATGGTCAGTTTTTACAGGTCTCCACTTGAAGGGGTTAGGGACCCAGGTGGTGCGGTGGGTTAAACCACAGAGTCTAGGGCTTGCTGATCAGAAGGTCGGCGGTTCGAATCCCTGTGATTCCCTGCTCTCGTCGCTTGGTCCCAGCTCCTGCCAACCTAGCAGTTCGAAAGCACGTCAAAATGCAAGTAGATAAATAGGAACTGCTACAGCGGGAAGGTAAACTGCGTTTCCGTGTGCTGCTCTGGTTTGCCAGAAGTGGCTTTGTCATGCTGGCCACATGACCGGGAAGCTGTACGCCGGCTCCCTCGGCCAATAATGCGAGATGAGTGCAGCAACCCCAGAGTCGGTCACGACTGGGCCTAATGGTCAGGGGTCCCTTTACCTTTAGCAAGGGACCCAGGTGGCGCTGTGGTTAAACCACAGAGCCTAGAGCTTGCTGATCAGGTGGTCGGCAGTTCGAATCCCTGCGACGGAGTGAGCTCCCGTTGCTCGGTCCCAGCTCCTGCCCACCTAGCAGTTCGAAAGCACATCAAAATGCAAGTAGATAAATAGGAACCGCTACAGCGGGAAGGTAAACGGCGTTTCCATGTGCTGCTCTGGTTTGCCAGAAGCGGCTTTGTCATGCTGGCCACATGACCTGGAAGCTGTACGCCGGCTCTCTCGGCCAATAATGCGAGATGAGCGTGCAACCCCAGAGTCGGTCACGACTGGACCTAATGGTCAGGGGTCCCTTTACCTTTACCTTTACTTGAAGGGGTTAGTATCAGGACATGTATCCACCATGTGTCTTCAGCACTGCAGGGTTTCTAGGTACCAAAGAGCACAAACCTTTTATCCATCCTCACAGGTGAAACACCCATTACACACACACACACACAAACAAACAATTATTGTGAATTTTGTTTTTTTTTAGCAAAGTCTTCATTATGCAAGACCGGTTGTAATTTTCTAAAGCAACAACAGTAACCAACCCAAAATCAAAAATGCATCCAGATAATACATTTTGCAATGTTGACAGAATGGTTTTGAAAAACTATAACTTCTGTAATAAAATCTAATTGCACAGATACCCAGCCTTAGTCCTTAGAACTAGCAATTAGCAACATGTTTTAATATTTCAAAATAAAACCATAACCGCTGCTAATTAGTTAGCCACATTTTGACAGTTTGGTGCTAATAAACCTGAATAATCTGTTTTCTTTGGATGCTAGAAAGATTTGAATATTGTCTCATTAAGATATCATATTTTTGGTTCGAGGCAATAATATGTAACTGGGAAACTATCTTTCACAAACATACTGCATGGCAGATTCTATGCTACTTAGCTGAGATCCACAGTGTGCCCTTTGCTATATTTCAAACATGTCTATCCTATTTTGAACCTGACATCAACCCAAAAATGTCTCACACATAAAGGACATTTCCTGATTTTACACCCCTCCCATCTTCCCTTCAGCATGGAAGAGAATGAAGCTAAGCTGAAACAATTCATAGGGATAGTTCACATATAAAATCCTCATCACATGAAAGCTAACTAATGGCACAAGCTTTTATGTGCTGCAGTCTACTTCTATCAGATGCATGTAGTGTTATCCTGAGTTACAGGTACCATACATATGCGGGTGGTGCTGTGGGATAAACCACAGAACCTAGGGCTTGGCGATCAGAAGGTCGGCGGTTCAAATCCCTGCGACAGGGTAAGCTCCCGTTGCTCGGTCCCAGCTCTTGCCAACCTAGCAGTTCAAAAGCACGTCAAAGTGCAAGTAGATAAATAGGGTTTACCTCCAGTGGGAAGGTAAACGGCGTTTCTGTGTGCTGCTCTGGTTCGCCAGAAGCGGTTTAGTCATGCTGGCCACATGACCTAGAAGCTGTACGCCGGCTCCCTCGGCCAATAGAGCGAGATGAGTGCCGCAACCCCAGAGTCGGTCGCGACTGGACCTAATGGTCAGGGGTCCCTTTACCTTTACCTTTTACAATGTAAAGTGGGATAATATACAAGGCAAAGGAAAGTGAAATGCAGAAAGCACAAACAGTGAGAAATGATATTAATAACAGCTGCAATTCAAAGAGCAGCTGGTGATAGCACAGATGATAGGAGACCAAGAAAGGGGAGACCCAAGGGACCCCATTTTGTCTCATACACCAGGCATTAGCTAGAGACTCCATCGACTTTAGCTTTTTGCCTCAGGAATCAGCCTTTTGCAATCAAAGCATAACTTTGGTCTCCTCAGCAACCTTTTAACCCAGCTTGAATGGAGAAAAGCATAAGCTGTAGACTTTTCTGTCACTTTTTAAACCTTCCTTACTCATTCCTCCATGTACATCAAAAATTGCAATGGTCAGCAGAAGCTGACTTGAGGCTGCTAAAATCCTACCCCCATCTTGTGACCATTTTAGATCTTGCCTTCTTTGCCTCTGTCCTACTTACCTAAAAATTGTACGGACCAGCAAAATAAGCTAGAAAACCCCCAGACATGCTGTCATCTCAGATGAAATAAAATAGTATGTTGCTATACATTGTCATGGTAAGTGTGTTGTGTAAAATACTACAGCTCCCTTTGGGGAAAGCCATGACTATTTAAAATGGTACTACAGTATAACACTTTAAATTTATGATGTGAATGTGGTGAGGGCAGGGCTGCCTTAAGCATATGCGGTGCTGGGGTGCAAAGATCCTCCTGGCACCACCCTGGTTGCCCAGACCCAGGCGTGCAGGAGGGCAGAGCCAGCCGGCCACCTCAGCGTCTTGCTGGCTCGGTCACCCCTGAACTCGTGGTGCAGAGCCCCCACAGCAGAAGAGCCTGCCGCGGCGCTCCGACCAATGGGCAGGCTCTTCCCTGGACTCAGCTCTTAGGCCCCAGACTCTCAGCCTGGCACCCCTGAGAGTCCGGTGCCCGGGTGCCCACACTCCTAGCACCTATGGGTAAGACGGCCCTGGGTGAAGGCCATGTACAAAACAATTGATTACAGAGTAATTGCGGCGTGCATGCATGTGTGAACCAGGATTGAGGCTTGTTGGTTTGAATCTGAGATACTAATGGAATAACTTCAGGCTATGCAGCATCTGGCTCCGTGTTTTTTTTTATTCTTATGAACAATCCCAGAAGATTTCAGATACAGTATGGTGATACATCAAAAGGAAAGATAAAGCTTTCAGGAAAGAGGGCATATGGTCTTGGACTGTAGCAATTATAAAGTAGCAAAGCCACCCACTCAGTGCTAAAAATGATCGTGCAAACTGAGCAGCAAAGTAAGCAGACGGTCTGAAAACACAGTGTGTAAATTCTTTTCTAGAAAGAAAATATTGGGGATATTTCCCTTCCTCATTAAAAACAGTAGCACTGTGCTCTAGCGAGTTCAGACAGGGGACTTTCTCAGCAGAACCTGGAGAATGAGGGCCCCTCCAGACATCCATAATGCTTTTGGCTCATGATAGTATTGAGAGAGTTATACACACTCCTGCATTCAACACCATTTGTGCCTGCAAAGGTTTCAGGCCACCATACTGCTTTGTTTCCAATCAGTTCACGCCTTGCAACTTCCTGCTGAAATTCCTGTTAACTGTTTATACCACAAATGTTCTGGCTTGTCTTTTTGTGTGTGTGCTACGGGGCAAGAATGGCCCTCCAAGGACACATTCACACCGTACATAGTGCTAATTTGGGGACTTCCAGTTGGAGGAATGGCGGACTGAGATATGGGCGCCTCTGCCCACAGAGATAATGATGCAGTGATGAGAGGTGACCAGGATGTAAGTTGTCAGCCCTTGTTTAAAGGTGAATATTTACGACACCTGTTGAATCTCTGTTGGAAGAGTATCGGCAGGATTGGGCCAGAGAAACTAAAGGCTCGGTTTCATGTCAATGTCAAATGAACCTCACCAACTTGGAAGAGAACTAGGAAGGAACTCAGTGTGGGATATCGGGTGCAAGCATCTTTCATCATCCCTCTGACATTTCCCTCTACCCTGCCCCCTGATCACTGAGAGAGGTCATCCAACAACATTCTTCTCCTATGTACTTTCTCTGAGACACATCCTGTGTACAGAACCCTCTGCTAGATAAGTTCAACAAACATTCATGCCACTGGGCTGCACAGGCATTAAGCCATAATAATCTCATAGAACCTGCCATAGATATACTCACCATCTAGCTGAGCAAAACTAAACATAAAACAAAAATTCAATATATTGCACATGCATACCACTTTATCTCTCACCTAGTGCATAAAACAATCTCTTCTCTGTCCCATATAATGCATCTTCTCTTATACCTCTCCACTAGGGTGGGTCATAAAAAACTTTTTTTGGAAAATGTTTCCTCCCTTGATCTTATATCAGGCGTATGGTATAAACATAGTCAAATTTCAAATTTGGGACAAATCGGTTAATATTTAGACCCTGCTCCTACAGATTGAAATTTTGCCTCACTACGAGTGATGAAAACATAGGAATTTGACTCATTTATTCTCAGTATGTTAAATTGTGAACTAATAAACATAAATTTTAGGTTTTATGTAGAGCAATAATAGTTGCATACTATTATTTTCTGCAATATTTATTTATTTAAGATAAAACATGTTGATAATTTACATGAAAAACCAATGGTTTTGAACATATTATATGGAACAATTAAGCAAACGGTGTACTAAACAAGTAAACATAAACATTAAACAATAAAACACCACTTATATTATGTGTTGCATCACTTGTAGTGAGGCAAAATTTCAATCTGTAGGAGCAGGGTCTAAATATTAACCGATTTGTCCCAAATTTGAAATTTTACTATGTTTATACCATACGCCTGATATAAGATCAAGGGAGGAAACATTTTCCAAAAAAAGTTTTTATGACCCACCCTACTCTCCACACATCTAGACTAAAAAATGTGAAACATACAGTAGTACCGTGCCATCATTGTAAGACATTCACAAATTTACTGTCCCTTCTTTCAGTGGTGCCGGTCTTAGAGGTGTGTGTGCCTGGCCATTCTTACTTTTGCAAAAAGAGAGAGAGATGGAATGGTAGAGGTTCGTTGTCTCTGTATTTTCCAATTGATTAAGATGTATGAAATTCACCGAGGTAGGATCAGAATGCTAGCATTCCAAGCAAGTAACTGCTGAGTTATGAACAGTTTCAAAAAGTACCGACAGCTCATCATTAGCTTGTACATGCCAAATATGATGATTTATATCCTGCTGCTTTCGAACTGAGACCAAGCAAGGAAGTTGCTAATCAGCATGGAAATAGCAGAGAACAAAAGGCATGGGCAGAATATTGAATTACTGTATACAGTTGGGGTTGGTCAGAATAAACAAGCTTCTGCCATGCATTTGCCAACTTGGGTTTATTGTGGCCTCTTGAAAATCACCATGTGTGGGTTTTCTTCCCAGTTGTCTGTACACGAGAAGTTCCTCACATGTAGTGCTGTTTTGCTAGGGATTATATTCAGTTCACATTTCAAGGTGAAACCTCCCTAATGAACACTTCCTCTTTGATGCTGTGAGCTAGTTTGAAAATGGTTTACCATGAGAAAGTGGCATTTAGACAAATGGCGGTGAGCCCACTGTGTTTCCTTTTTGCTAAATGGAGGCAGAAAACACTCATATAAGATGGGACCCAAGGAAGTTAATGAACAAATTCATTAAAAGCCCATAAACCAACCATGTAGGCTTTATCCTTGCATCGACCACAAAGCAGAGAGAGGTTGCATTTGAAATGCCCGTCATGTGTGGGTGGCTTGCAGAATAAGAAATCTGCCTTTGTCTGTGGTCTTTTAAAAAATGGTGATATAAGCAAGCAAGCATGACCTATTGTGGCATCATTACTGCCACTGCTAAATGCTATGATTGCCCTATGAGGTTATTGAGGTCAACTGCCTGGGGTGTTACTTTGGCATCGAGGTCCTTTTAAGGGTGTAATAATCATAACTCCTTAGTAAGTTTGGGAAACCGAAGAATAACTGTGGGGAAATTCATATGCTGTTATTAGGGAGATAAATGCACACTGTGATTGGGCCATAGTATGAGTACGGAGCTTTTAATCATACAATTTTGTCTCAGCATTTTCATAAACTCTCCAGCAGAAACGTGGAAGAATTTGTATGTGTGTGTTTGTGTGTGTGTATGAGAGATGATATAATAGCAAAAAGAAAAGTACTGTGTTGTTTTTGATATGCATTTTTTTTCAAGGTGAGACTTTGCTATTATTATTGTTGCTATTATTCATCATGCACCCTTCATCCTATGGTCCCAGGGTGGGTGACAACAATTAAAACACAATGTTAAGAACAGTTTAAAGCAACTTACAAACACAGAAATAAGGTGGGTCCTAAAATACGCCTCAGACATCAAAAGCCAGGGTAAAGGGGTATACTGAAGTTGAAAGACAACTTGATTTCAAGTCTCCACTATCCTCAGGATTAAAACTGCTCTGAATGTCTGCAGAAATGTGGTTTTCCACTTCTCTGAGAACTCCCCCGAAAGGTAATGCTGCAGGGCTTATGCAGCCCGAAAAGGAAATTAATGAGGCTCAATATTCAGCACACTCTGGAGGCTGACCAGTCAGAGCTCTTGGACGAAGGTGGTGAAGGAGACATGGCGCCCAGCACTTCCAGGGAAAAGGGCACAAAACCTCTAACAGCCCTGAGGAGGAGAGGGATTCAGTGCAATCTATTGCCAAAATAAAACAGGCTTTAGCGAGTGACTGGACTGCTGCTCTGCAGCCACCTGAAACTAAAATCAAGATGTTACCTGATTGCATAGCTGATGTAACACAACCAGCAAGTGAAGCGCTTAATGTTAGCTTGGCCACTCAATCTGAACAGCAATTACTCAAAATGACATGGGAATATCTGGAATGAAAGATTGAGGATCAGTCTAATAGAGATAGACCAAAAAGTTTTTGTCTACGCGGGATTCCAGAACAGGAGGAAATAGAGGACATGATTGCTTTTATTTTGAGTATAGACCCCTCCCTCGCCACTCACTTCCATTGGCATTGAACAAGCTCACAGAGTAGGCAAACCCCAAACAAGGGCTTTGGGACATACTGTACCTAGGGATGTTGTTGTGCATTTCAAAAGATATCAGATCAAAAATTCAATCTTCAATGCCCTACGCAACTTCTGTGATCTTAAAAAAGCAAATCCTTGATTATTTGGGCATTCCTGGACCTGTTCCTAGAGACCTAGGCCTGTCGTAGATCATTCAAATGCTCCACTGCTCCACTAATAGCTGCAGTAATTTGTTACCAGTGGGCCTTCCCATTTAAGATAGTAGTGCAAGTAAATTGTGAATACCTTGTAGCCTGTGATGTTCAACAAATTGAAAATATACTGCATAGTCTTGAAATTGCCATCCCAGAATTGGGATCAAGTGGAAGGTCTATCCCCCACCCCCTCCTCAGCATGGATGGCTTAAAAGGAGAAAAAGAGGTGGCAATGCTTGTTAATATTATGCATTTCAAGCATTTATGGGAAGTAAACCTAAGACTTGCAGACATTCAACTTCAATTCAAAGCCTTCAGGCTCTTCTTATTTGATTCTCAAGGAAGAAGAGGGTGTGGAGAACTAAAATAATCCCCCGCCCAGCCCTTTGTTAATCTCCTGATGCTACAGGGTAAAGTTCTCCACAGCTTACCCTGACATGAGTCTGAGCAGTCATTTTTACCATGGGGAAAATGGTTATGTTTTTATTTACGTGTTCCTATAATTCTTGTTATTCTCTCATGGCGAGAGACATTTATGCAATGCAGCTGTTTTACCTGGCACCTATCACGCATTCAACACTCACACCAAGGCTCACTTCATGCATATTTAGCTACTTCCTATGTCTGAGTGCTCCCTGGAAGGACAGATCGTGAAGCTGAGGCTCCAATACTTTGGCCACCTCATGAGAAGAGAAGAATCCTTGGAAAACAGCCTGATGTTGGGAAAGATTGAGGGCACTAGGAGAAGGGGACGACAGAGGACAAGATGGTTGGACAGTGTTCTCGAAGCTACGAACATGAGTTTGACCAAACTGCGGGAGGCGGTGCAAGACAGGAGTGCCTGGCGTGCTATGGTCCATGGGGTCACGAAGAGTCGGACACGACTAAACGACTAAACAACAACAACAAAAATGTCTATAGCATCAACTGCCTTAAAGGTTATCTCTCTCAATGCCAAGGGAGTGGGCTCAGTTGTTAAATGTTCTAGGCTAGAATCCATCTTTAAAAAAGAACACCCTGATACAATCCTTGTTCAGGAAATGCACCAGAAAAAAAGGCAAAACTAATACTCACTTTTTGAAGGCCAAAGGCTAGGTGATCAATTTTGTTCTCCAGTGAAATCTAACCAACCCCGCTCTCAGGAGGCGTGGCTTAGAAAAATTTGGAACACCTAATGCAGTGAAGGAGAGTCCTTAGAGGCAATTCAAAAATAGACCGTTTTCATTTGATATGACATAAATTCCTTTCTTTTGTCAACTCAAATGCAGAACCCACCAGGTCTCCAATTCCCCAGGTTACTACGTGGAGATGTTGTGTAGAAGATTAGCCTTCTTTCTTAATCTTCTCCCTGTACATTCTATTTATGATCACTATGTAAAGCTACGCTGCCTGTTTTTGTTATGTCCTGATTTCTCCCTCCCCTTTTCTTGAATTGTTGTGTGTTACGTTTCATTATTGTCTCCTTCGTTGTGAAAATTCTCTATGCAACACATGCTTCTTCGCTCATTACAAAATATCAATAGAGATTTCTTTTTTAAAAAAACAAAACAAAGAGCTAGGGTAAAAAGGTATATATTCAGCATTTGCCAAAAGCTGTATAATGAACCTTTGTGGGGAATGTTCCCCAAATTAGGGGCCGCCACAGGAAATTCGCTCTCCTGCCCCTTTCAATGCCTCTGAGGGTGCTGGAATGACTCCCTCTGCTGATATTAACACCCATGAGGGTCTGTAGGAAAGAAGGCACTCTTTCAAGTATTCTGAATTGTTTAGGACTTTAAACAGGGTGACCACCTTAAATTGCATCCAGGAACTGACTAGTAGCCAATGCAGCTGTTTTTTGTTTTGTTTTTTTTGTTTTTAATAAGCTTATGTGAGATATAAATGGAATCCCAGCCAGTAATCTAGCTGCTGCATTTTGCCCCAGTAAAGGTTTCCTGTTGTCTTTGTCCATGGAGTTTTCTTGGCAGGGATACTAGAGTGGCTTGCCAGTTCCTTCTCCAGGTGGATCACGTTTAGTCAAAACTCTCCGCCTTATTAAACAGAGGATTATAGATATAGAAAGACAGAAGGATTTAAGTAAAGTACCTCACTTTCTAATCGAGGAGGAAAGGAGATACTTGGCCCGCCCAGCCAGATATTTATTCCACCTGGAAATACCCTCTCATAGAAGAGCATTCACTTTGGCCCGTAACCGCATCATGCCTTCAACAGTTCTCCAGGGGAAGAAACAAACGGATCCCTTTATGTGAGAGATTCTGCCTGTGCGGATCAGGAGAAGTGGAATCTATCGGCCATATACTTCTGCGATGCTGCTTCTAAGAGGAGGTGCGAAGTGAGCTTATCCACACTATACTGGCAGAGCTACCTGGACGCTCGGATAATTTCTATATAGAGTGGCTTTTTTCCTACGCTAACCCTAATGTGTCAGTGAAGGTTGCCAAATTCTGTGCTAGAGCCATAAAAATTCGGTCCAATCTAATTAGCAGTGTCCAAATATCCTCAGAACATCTTCAGGACTAGCTAAAGAGGATCCAGTGATATTAACTGCTGCAGTCTACCTCCCTAAGTAGTAATACTCCTTTTAATTAGTTTTCTTTTAACCAATTGTTAAAACTTATACTTATTGTCTATTTTTAGATATTCTTGTTTTCTTTTATTGTTTTTATGTATTGCATATTTATGTGTGCTGGTCAAGAACCATAATAATAAATCAAATCAAACTCTCCACTATGACCTGTCCATCTTGGGTGGCCCTGCATGGCATAGCTCATAGCTTCTCTGAGTTATTCAAGCCCCTTCGCCACGACAAGGCATTGATCCATGAAGGGGACGACAGAGGACGAGAGATGGTTGGACAGTGTTCTCGAAGCTACGAACATGAGTTTGACCAAACTGCGGGAGGCAGTGCAAGACAGGAGTGCCTGGTGTGCTATGGTCCATGGGGTCACGAAGAGTCGGACATGACTAAACGACTAAACAACAACAACAACAAAGGTTTCCTGGTCATCTTCATGGACAACCCCACATAGAATGCATTGCAATAGTCCAATCTGGAAGTTACCAGAGCATTGAGAGTACAGTGACCAAGTCAATGCTGTTCAAAAGGGACTGTGGCTTCTGAACCAGCTGGAAAAAGGCCACTAAAGTCACCTGACTCTCCAGTGACATCCAGAAGCACACCCAAGCTATGGACCTGCTCTTTCCAGGGGAATGCGGATTCATCCAAGTCAGGCTGTCTTCCTACCAGCTGGAAGTGAGAGCGCGTGACACACAGCGCCTGCCTTTTCAGGATTCAGCTTCAGTTTACTGGCCCACATCCATTTGTTCACTGCCTCCAAGCACTAGCCTAACAACACCTCAATCATCTTAACTGATTCCGATGGAATGGGTGTCATCTGCATATTGATGGCTCTTCACATCTTCAACTCACAGCTCCCAGAGGTTTCATACAGCCTGCTCCCTGTGGGATAGCTGTTGAGCAGAGGGATTGATCCTGTAGGGGATGGGTGCTGCTTCACAAGCAGCTTCCCTGCAGGTAAAGGAGCACCAAGGAGAATTTAAATGAACCATTGGTAAGTATCAATGGGACACGAGTGGCTCTGTGGTCTAAACCACGGAGCTTCTTGGGCTTGCTGATCAGAAGGTCGGCAGTTCAAATCTCCACAACAGGCTGAGCTCCCATTGCTCTGTCCCAGCTCCTACTAACCTAGCAGTTCGAAAGCACACCAGTGCAAGTAGATAAATAGGTACTGCTGTGGCGGGAAGGTAAACAGTGTTTCCATGCACTCTGGTTTCCGTCACGGTGTTCCATTGCATCAGAAGCAGTTTAGTCATGCTGGCCACATGACTCACTGTGG
Source organism: Zootoca vivipara (assembly GCF_963506605.1). Taxonomy (NCBI): domain Eukaryota; kingdom Metazoa; phylum Chordata; class Lepidosauria; order Squamata; family Lacertidae; genus Zootoca; species Zootoca vivipara. Next base: position 18,978,261 of record NC_083283.1, on the reverse strand, counting down.
ACAAATACTGTCTGTGGACAAATACTGGTTCCCTCGGCCTGAAAAACAAGATGAGCACCACGGCCCCATAGTCACCTTTGACTGGACTTAACCGTCCAAGGGTCCTTTCCCTTTCCCTTTTTTTTTACCTATCAAGGGCTAGTAGCAGAATGTAGAGCAGTATGGCTCTGAATACCAGTTGTTCAAAGTGGAGAGAGTGCAGCAGCTAGACTGGTGATTGGGAGTGGCTGCCGAGACCACGTTAACACCGGTCCTGAAAGACCTACTATGGCTCCCAGTATGTTTCTGAGCACAATTCAAAGTGTTGGTGCTGACCTTTAAAGCCCTAAATGGCCTTAGTCCAGTATACCTGAAGGACCGTCGCCACCCCCCATCATTCAGCCTGGACACTGAGGTCCAGCTCTGAGGGCCTTCTGGCGGTTCCCTCACTGCGAGAAGTGAGGTTACAGGGAACCAGGCAGAGGGCCTTCTTGGTGGTAGCTCCCGCCCTCTGGAACACCCTCCCATCAGATGTCAAGGAGAAAAAGAACCATCTCACTTTTAGAAGACATCTGAAGGCAGCCCTGTTTAGGGGAATTTTTAATGTTTGATTTTTTATTCTGTTTAATATTCCATTGGAAGCTGCCCGGAGTGTCTGGGGAAACCCAGCCAGATGGGTGGAGTAAATAATAATAATAATAATAATAATAATAATAATAATAATAATAATAATAATTGTAGCATTCAAGTCCTGCCTTTAGGCTTCCTGGGGGCATCTGGCTGGCCATGGCAGGTTTCTGGATTAGAGGAGTATTTGGCCTGATCCAGCATATTTTTCTTATGCTTGTGGTACCTAAGTGTAGCACTGCACTGTTGCATGAGTACTTGCAACTGATTCCTGTACTCTTTTCACTTCACAACAGTCATTGACTGTTAGCATGTACTGATAACAGCCTGATAGGTTTCCAAAATGTGCACTGTATGGTTCTTTAAAGGAAACATGCTTCCTGTAAAAAACATTGCTTTAAATATATTGTTTAATATGCTTCCTTTAACAACAACCTTTTCACCCCCAAACCCTCTTATGAAATCCAATTTCCTTCCCTCCATTCATATAATTGGTTGTTTCCAGGAGTTCTGGAACTGAAGGCAAAGAAGCAGAAGTGATGCTTCACACATTAGAAAGAAAATTGGATTTTTTCCCCTGTTTCTTTTGAATGCCCAACATGAAAGAATACCAAAATAATATGTATAAATATAATAGTGTCTGTGGCTCTTTAACAGAGCACTTAAAAAAAAGAGAGAAAAGAAATGGTTTGGAGGCTGGCCCCCTCCTCTTTCTCATTTTCTCTGAAGTGTGGAAATTCAGAGCAGGATTCAGAGGAGAGAGAGAGAGAGAGAGAGAGAGAGAGAGAGAGAGAGAGAGAGAGAGAGAGAGAGAGAGAGTTTTGCCACGTATACTTTTCAGGTGTAGATTCGTAAGGGAGCATCCATTGCACATACCTGTTTGGGTGCTCCATTAGCAGTCCTAAAAGAGTAGAGTGGCACTTGCCTTGTCTGTCTGTGCATTTGTCGCTTTTTTCCTCTTTTCCTTTTTACATAGACATCTCGAGTTAAAACTGTGTCGCCAAAAGAGGTTCTATTGCCTTTTCCTGAGAAAAGCAGATCTGTGGATCAATGGGCACTTTGTGTATCTTTCTCATTAATAGGCTGTTTGTGATTTGGCAGCTTGGTAGCTTTGAGATGATCAGCCTCTTCCCTTGGAGGGCTTAGGGGAGACTGGAGCGGCGAAGCTTTTGCGGGCAGCCGCTGCGATCTGCAGCATGTTTGCGGAGTGAAGTGCTGGGTTTTCTCTGACTGCCCAAAGTTGGAGCGGAGCTCATGCCGTCAACTCAGATTGGACATGCACAGCTCTGAAGTCCCTGCAAAGAAGCTGAAGGTATGTGCCATATATCATATTGAAATACAGGGACAGGAGGGAGGAATGGACTGGGGTATCTGATAGATAAATATTTGTATGTATTATCAACACACAGCCCTCTATTCTCCTGCAGTGATAGAATTGCTTTCATCTGACTGGGGCTGATCAATGAATGCCAATGGCTGTGGCTACCAGCAGGATAGCATAAAACAGTGTGAAAGGGCTTTAACTCTCAAGGAAAGGGCAATCCCTTTCCTTGAAACCCTCAGCATGACTCTTTGGGGTCATCTCCTATGAAGAATGTCTTAAGCTGGGAGAGTTCATTCTGTCCAATCTTTACTCCCAGTTCAATCCTCTCTCAAGTCACACAAGACTTTAAAAAAAGCAAGTGATACAACTAAGGAATACCAGCACTTGCAGTGTACACACATATTTTGTTTTGTCCTGCTGTGGTGTCGACTCAAGCAGATTTTTGAAATTGACTATTGTATTGTCTTAAATACTGGAGGGGGGAAGACCTAGCCTAATTTGTCTCCAGCCTTTGATTCACTTTTGCTGGAAAGAGAATAGTCTAACACATCATGTTACCCTTGTCTTCTGAGGCAGCATTCTCAGCAGATAGAAAAGTCCTTCTTCCACACCTATCAGTGCCTGGTTGTTGTTGTTGTTGTTGTTGTTGTTGTTGTTGTTGTTGTTTTTATTTTTAAAAATCCCCCACCCAATGAAACAGATGAACATACCTGTGTGTGTTTTTGTGTGTGTTGCGGCTGGTGGTCAGCAAGCTGTTTGGAGCAAAGGGACTGTCATGTGTGACATATCACCACACAAGGGACCTGCATCTTACACTGCGTTCACTATGATCAACTTTTCCTAGGGAGACAAGGGGGGAAATGTGCTGACCAGCAGCTGCTGGGCAGAAGCAGCCGAGTGAAGATGGAGAACACTACAGACAATGGACAGAATCAAACAGAGTTCTTGCCGATCCGGGAGGTGGCCACCCTTGAATACCAAGTGGTCACCATCTTCTTGGTCCTCCTCATCTGCGGGTTAGGCATTGTAGGCAACATCATGGTGGTGCTCGTGGTACTCAGGACGAAGCATATGAGGACCCCTACAAATTGTTACCTGGTGAGCCTTGCTGTGGCGGACCTCATGGTGCTTGTGGCTGCCGGGCTTCCCAACATCACGGAGAGCATCTATGGATCCTGGGTCTATGGCTACATTGGGTGTCTCTGCATCACTTACCTCCAATATCTTGGCATCAACGCTTCTTCTTGTTCTATAACCGCCTTCACCGTTGAGAGGTACATAGCCATCTGCCACCCTATCAAAGCCCAGTTTCTATGCACATTCTCAAGAGCCAAAAAGATAATTATTTTTGTCTGGGCTTTCACCTCCATCTACTGCATGCTCTGGTTTTTCTTATTAGATCTCAACATGGTAGCCTACAAAGATGCCACTGTAGTGTCCTGTGGGTACAAAGTGCCCAGGAGCTACTATTCTCCAATCTATATGATGGACTTTGGGATATTTTATGTCATGCCAATGATATTAGCAACTGTCCTCTATGGGTTGATTGCCAGGATATTGTTCCTAAATCCCATCTCGGCTGACCCAAAAGAAAACTCAAAGATGTGGAAGAATGATGTGGCTGCCCCAAACAAGACCAAAACAACCAACAAGGGTATCAACAGTGCTGTGGCTTCCAGAAGGCAGGTAGGGAAATGGCCTGCCAATGGCCTTTCTTCTTCTTCTTCTTCTTCTTCTTCTTCTTCTTCTTCTTCTTCTTCTTCTTCTTCTTCTTCTTCTTCTTCTTCTTCTTCTTCTTACCGTGGTTGTAGCTGGGGTGTGTGTGTTCTGCTACTTTTGGATGTAATGGAACCAACATGTTTAGGAGCATTGTAGCTCTGAATACAAGCAATGGAGCTGTGGCTTCACGTCTTGCTGGAGAGCTTCACAGCTCTTCCTGTTGGCACATTGGACTAGATTGACTATGGTCTGATCTAATGAGAACATCTTAACTTTTCTATTAAAAGTCCCAATACCTGACCTAGGACATGCAAAGAGCCCTTCATCTATCTGAAGTTGCAGTCAAAGATGGGTGTGGTGACATCACAGGGTGCTGTTGTCAGGAGCTACACCTGGGTAGGGTTGTTCTTTGTCTTATCACTTCTCTTTGAGCAGAAGTGATATATATTGTTGAGTGCTGTAAGATCCTAGGAGTTCCAGGTGCATACCCAGGGTTCGTGTTTCCTTTTGGGAGTAGGGCACAGAGGAGACTCCAGTATCTTTATAATATATGGTTTATTACACACATATATAACCAAGAGTGTCTTGCTTCTTTCTTAGCTGCCAGTCTTGAATTCAAACAGTCCCCAGCCATGGCTCTGACTCTCTGCAGCTTGCTGACTTTTACATGCAACCTTTCACCCCCAGGTTACTTGTAAGCCAATTCTGAAACTCTACTTTTAAACTCTGCTTTGCCTTCCAAACTAAACTCTGTGTTGAGGAAGGGGCTCCTCCCATTTGTTGTCTGACACAGAGTTCCCCCTCTCTGGCTACCCTAATGGTTCATTACCTTCCCTTTGTCTTTCTTAATTGCTCATCTCCCAGGCGATTTCCTGACGCAGGAAACTGGTCTGGCTTAAATTTTAATACTTGCTATATCCAAGGTCTAGCATCCCATTTTAACATGTCAAGCGTTGTTTAAATTCTAACATTTACTGAATCCAGGAATTTAGGGTGTCTAGCACCCACAAACTCATATCAGTATTGTGAGGGACAGGGGATATCGCGAAGTCCCTCCCCTCCTGAGTTCAAGCCCGTCCCCGAGCAAAGGGGAAAGCAGGGAGAGTTCCGATTCCAGTGGGGAAGCAGGAAGTCGTGTCCGAGGCTCAGGCAAGGTAGAGGAGCCAGGGTCCCAGGTGGGACAGGAAGGGGCAAGTAAGGGGGGAAGACCCATCCCCCCAACTCCAGAATTACGCAGGAAGAGGAGGGGCAAGAGGATGGGTCTGCCAAAGCTTTTGTGTTGGAGAAAGACGCGCCAAAAGCCATTAGGAGGTTCTGAAACCGACTGACAACATCGCTCCGTGTAAATAGCAATGACTTGAGCACTGTAAATACGCAGCACCAATAAAAGAATAAAATGCAGAGCTGCGTAGCGTCGTTACTCTGAAGTAGTCCACTCCGGCCACTGTGACAAGTATGGTGTGGATTGGCCTCAAAACAGCCTGAATGGACTCCTGGCTCGGATATAGCTTCTTACTATGTGCTCAGTCAAGAACCCATATTGTTGCTGCAGAATATGGGAAACCCATAAGAAGCCAAGCAAATATTGGTGCCAAAGCACCTCAAGAAATCAAATCCAAAGGGATGGGAGTTCCATTGTTTGTTGTTCAACAAAGACACCTAAGAAAAACTCACAAATAGGTGACAGATGTCCCCTAAATTTTATCCCATGATTTGGTAATCTGGATGATTGCTTCAGAACACGGATTTTTAACTTTCTGATAGTATTATAGCAAATGTAATTTTGGGATTTGTAGGATAGGCTCTATCTAGTCCAGTGATGGCCAAACTTGGCCCTCCAGCTGTTTTGGGACTACAACTCCCATCATCCCTAGCTAACAGGACCAGTGGTCAGGGATGATGGGAATTGTGGTCCCCAAACAGCTGGAGGGCCAGGTTTGGCCATCACTGATCTAGTCTAAGGGTCATCATGCCATCATCATAGTTTAACAGTTTTATACAGTGTCCATTATAAACTAGACACTGTACAATAGCAAGTGCAATACATCCTTGCCAGCACATTCTAATTATGATACAATACTTATGGAAGTGAAAAGAAGCTGGCAAGGATAATAGTTACTGGTAGGTTTGCCAAGCATTGGGCGACAGAAAAAAAATATGCAAAAGAAACATTTGGTGCTTGATCTCAGCAGGCTATAATGAGACTTCCAGTTATGGTTCCTCTTCTATATTTAGCGTAAAATTAACTACAGTGGTACCTCTGGTTAAGAATTTAATTCGTTCTGGAGGTCCCTTCTTAACCTGAAACTGTTCTTAACCTGAGGTACCACTTTAGCTAATGGAGCCTCCCACTGCCGCCGCGCTGCCGGCAGTCAATTTCTGTTCTTATCCTGAAGCAAAGTTCTTAACCTGAGGTACTATTTCTGGGTTAGCGGAGTCTGTAACCTGAAGCATCTGTAACCTGAGGTACCACTATAGAGGTTTGTTTGGGTTTTTTTTTGCCAAATTTATGGCCTAGCTTTGAGGTTCTCCTTGCTGTCTTTTGTATGTACTCATGCACAATCTCATAAGTTACCATATGAACAGAAGCCACACATTCTCATCACCACCAGCAAGTAACCATTCCTAAATGCCTGGGTAGATAGATTCCAGCTTACAGCTGGAATGTCAATAAGTTGATACCAGGCACACTTTTTTAAAAAGGCGTTTTAAAATCAGGGAGCCACCACAGAGAAGACTCTGTCTCCATTCCCACCACAGGGGAAGATCCAATGTACTTCCCCTGGTGATGGAACAAATAGTAGGCTTTGCTGAGGACATGGACAGGATCACACAGGGAGAAGGGTTCCTTCGTATACATGAGCCCTAAGTTGTTTGAGGCTTTGTAAGTCAAAGATCAACAGTCAGTGTGGATCTTTCAGGATCAATGTTATGTGATTCTTGACAGCTATCTCTGTTGGTTCCCTGGCAGCTGCATTTTTGAAAGATCTCAGGGAGGTTTATATTAAGTGGTTTATATATGTTTAAATAAGGTGGCACCCATTTTGAGGGCGAAAGGACCCGCAGCTTGGGGATTTATCTCTGTCCTGGGTGTGGAGCCAAGCACTGCTATTGGTTGGTTGTTCCTGCGCCCAGGGCAATACCCCCAAATTCCTGTCGCCATTGGCCGATTGGGCGGCAGGAGGACGATCTGGCCTGCAATAAGCCAGTTCACAGTGGAGGCCCAGGACCTGCCCACAAAGCCACCTCCCAGAGATGCTTTTAAATAAGGTGGCACCCATTTTAGGCATGTCCAATTGATGTGTGACCACTAACGTGTGGGTCCTTTTGGACCTAGAAGAGGAAGGAATGGGAGTGGAACAGAAGGGATGGAAATGGGCGCAGGGAGCGGAGGGCTTATGTGTGCTCCACCGATGTGCACTTTGATCCAGAACGCAACCTCCATGGAAACGGGGAGTTGCTTGTACATAAAAATAAAAGGACAGCTTCATTACAGTAAGTAACTATGTAAGCAGTTCCCAGAGCAGGGGGCCAGGGGTCATTGTGCCTAGGCGATCTCTGTCTAGCAATAGCTATAGCTGGCATAGGAGTCCAAACTGCAAAGGGATTCCGTGCCACTGAGGCCACCTGGGGCTCCAATGACAGACTAAAAGGTAAAAGGACCCCTGACCATTAGGTCCAGTCATCACCCACTCTGGGGTTGCGGCGCTCATCTCGCATTATTGGCCGAGGGAGCAGGCATACAGCTTCCAGGTAATGTGGCCAGCATGACAAAGCCGCTTCTGGTGAACCAGAGTGGCACATTGAAACGCCGTTTACCTTCCCGCTGTAGCGGTCCCTATTTATCTACTTGCACTTTGACGTGCTTTCGAACTGCTAGGTTGGCAGGAGCTGGGACCGAGGAACGGGAGCTCACCCCGTCGCGGGGATTTGAACTGCCGACCTCCTGACTGGCAAGCCCTAGGCTCTGTGGTTTAACCCACAGCGCCACCCACACCCCTTAATGACAGATTACGTGCCTGCTATTTCAGGGCATGTGCAACCACCACCATCTGCCCCAATTCCCAGCCCCAAGATCCACTCACCCATGGGACCTCCAACTTGTTAGCACTCACTCAGTTTATTGGCCTTCATCCAGTTAACTGGTAGAGGATTGTGCTGTAAATGTGTGGCTTTAGGCACTTTCTTGGGACCTAGACCCACTAATTAGGGCTGTTGTAAATATAGAATTGGTTCCTTGGGATGAAATGTGATAGAGAAACAGTTCTCTCTCTCTCCCTCCCTCCCTCCCTCCCTCCCCCCCTCTCTCTCCCCATCCCTAAAATACGCTTGCTTATAAATAATATTGGCAGAATAATGTGCTGCAGGTGTGACGAGACTCTGGGTTCAAGTCCTCCGAGATGCAAGGTGGTCCTGATGCTGACTGCATTTGTACGACTGAGATTTGTTTTTCATTGTATCATCACAATCACTTCATTCCTCCCACATGAATGCCTGGGGTTGCTGCTGCTGCTGCTGTTGTTTTACAACAGCAGCAGCAACATTCTTTCCGGGTGCCCTTTCTTTATTATCGGGCTCCATGCTGACAGAAAGAGAGGGGTTAACAAGGAGCATCCTTTCAATGCAGCCTTTGAAATCAACGGCATCCTTTACAAAACACATACCTTTGTGTTGCTGGAAAGAAGTCTTCAATGAATCTTCATCACAACGCCTATCAATTTTCAACGCTCAAATAGATTGTGGCTTTTGTATATCATAAATTGGCTCTTCTAGTCAAATTCTGTAGAGATATGGAATACTTAACTTGGGGTGCTTTGAGATTTTGAATGTTCTTCAGATATGTGAACACAGATCCACTCTAGATAAAAAATTTTTTTGGGGGGGGGGAAATGTCAGCATTCACCAGTGCACCTGAGTCATCTCAATTTATTTTTTTAATTAACAAAATTTGCCTGGAACGGGTAGCACTCCCATGTGCTGAATTTCAACATTCACAGTTTAAAGGAGAGGACTGTTATGAACTGTTTTATTATTTGTCTGCCAGTATGCTTTTTATTATGTTTTATTATTATTATGGATGTTCTGTGATGTGTTTTTAATGTTGCACACCGCCGTGGGATCTTTTGATAAAGAGTGGTATATAAATTGAATAAATAAAATATATATATATTCAGGGGTGGGGGGCTATCCTTTGCCCAAGACTAGGGCTCCGTGAACCAAGTCTCTAGGGTGCACATTTTCCACTGGTCTGACAAATTGGAGCTAAGATGAGAGCTGTTGCTTCAGCAATGGTGGGGTCCCAAGCTATTTGGGGGTCTTGCCTGCTAGGTCTGTTAGCCCCCTTTGGGGGGGGGCTTGGCGGGGGTGGGCCTCCCTGGCAAACGGGCCTATCGCAGGCCAGATCGTATTCCTGTCGCCAAATGGACCAATGGCAGCAGGAGTAAGGGTACATTCCCCTGGACATGGGACCAACCGACCAATTGCGGCCCTTGGCACTGCACCCGGGCGAAGTTTAAATGCTTGACAGGTGAGGCCTTTTGGCCTTTTCTCTTGCCACACCAGTTCCCCTCCCTCCCTCCCTCCCTCCCTCCCTCCCTCCCTCCCTCAGATTAGGGTTTTCATGTACACTTTGACCTTGCTATGGACAATGTCGGTCTCCTAACCTAACTTGGCTAATTGGTGCTGCCATTTGGGTTTTTGCCTACCTCACAGCAATTGTCACAACTTTGTAAGGCGGATAGGCATTGGGTAAGCCTAGTCTTGGTTGGAGGGGAGGTTGTAGCCTCCACCTGCCCCTCCACGGGGAAGGGTATCCTGTTAAAAGCATCCAGCATCCAGGAGGAGTGGCTTCTGCCCAGACAGAGGCTAGGGCCGTACCACTCCTCCAACAGGAACTGCTTGGGATTTGACGTAGGCCATAGGGCGTCTCCCCCCCCCCCAATTGGCTTCACCCCTAGTAACTCTCCCAGCGAACAAGCAGGAGTGACATGTGCAGTTGCTTACCACAGTGCCTATGGCCAAACCTCACATCTGTAACCAATAAAGTTGTGGCCTTATTTGATCCCCAATCCAATATCCTGCATGGTGTCTAGTTATTTACATCTTGGGGAACAAGGTGCTCACGGGGCCTCGATACACAGCACCAACACCTTGAATTGGGCATGGTAGCTCATTGGCAACCAGTGCAGAACTTTCAGGGCCAGTGTCCCATGGTCCCATCAGGCTGCCCCATTGACCAACCTAATACCGTAACTGTATTCTGTAGTCTCCAGATCATCCTCAAGGATTGTTATCTATCTTTACACAAGGCAAAAACATTGCCTTTGGCCTTTTAAACTGGGGTGGGGGTTGCTTTTGCTAGTTATGGGAGTTATGGGAGCAGAGAGGAGGTAAGAGCACAATCTTTGGGCATCAGTAGCTGTTTCCCTCTCAAGGCTAGGTGTGATTTTGGATAGGAGGCAATTGTCATCAGGATCACAATGCAGGAGGAAAGTTAGCTGTGGGTAGAAATATAAATTGGCATTTGATATAACATGTCCGCACACATACCTGAGTGTTGGAGTGCTCGAGCTCAGCGGGACTCACACTCCAACATGCATCGCACTGTAACATTCTGAGTTGGATTCAAATAAATTGTTGTACTAGCAAACATGCTATGGGACTCCCCCCCCCCCCGAGGGTCAAGAGAACACCCCAAAGAGTGTGCAGGGAAATAAGAGGGAAGTTTGTTGCATCGCGCAGGTAGAAGTGCTTGCGCTGACAGAATGATCACCTTAGTTGCTATGTTGAATTCCACCCGCTGTGTTCTTGTCATGTCCCAGAGAAGAAAGGATGGGATGTATTACCAAAGCAATGTTTTGCATATACAAGGTCAAAGGTGCGGATATTTGCATCTCCAGCTAAAGTAGCAGGGGATGGTGGAATCCCAGCCACTATTACTCAGAGTAGATGTAACTGCATTTAGTGAGCGGATGGTCTAATCCAGTGAATGGTGGCTTCATAGCTTCATATTTTCTTTATTTATAACTGAGGCAGCAGAATGCCAAACACAGACATCTAGTCCCATGTATGAATCTTAATCTGATTAATAACTACATGTAATTTTTGTTAGAATGTTTTGTTTTGTTTTTCTGTTTTAAACATAGAACAGTGTCCATTGTGTGTGGCATGTGCCACAGCAGAGATCATTCAGTTTGCAACTAAAAGGTGAATTCTGTCAATGTAAAGTCAACGAGACAAGGGGGTGGGTGGGTGGAGTGTTCCTTAGCAACCAGGTGGAACAACCTGAACGAAGGAACAAGTACTCTGATTGGCTGTGTAGTTCAGAAGGAGCTTCATATAAGGCCTGAACTAAGAAAGACAAAACCTCTCTGTTCCTTTCTCCTCAAATTATACACTGGTTTTGTTCAGCTTGTTCAGTGAAGTGTTATCAGAACTTAGCTCATGTTAGCAACATGACCTTGATAACATATTGTTCTGGTGGTGGTTTCTGCCTGTACGCAATGGCCAGGCAGTGGTCTGCTTTGACAATGCTGTTCATCAGAACTCAGGGGAAAGGAGGAGCTGTTTTCATATCCTTTGCAAATTTGAGTCCTTCCAACAGGCTGTGAACCTGGAGCCATCCACATTTTGCTGGAATCCAACGCCATAGCTGTCAACTTCTGGATTGGAAAATAAGAGTTCAGCAGCGGCGCAGCACCGGAAGTAACTTCTGCGCATGTCCAGACACGCCAGGCACTCCTGTCTTCCACTGCCTCCCGCAGTTTGGTCAAACTCATGTTCGTAGCTTCGAGAACACTGTCCAACCATCTCATCCTCTGTCGTCCCCTTCTCCTAGTGCCCTCAATCTTTCCCAGCATCAGGGTCTTTTCCAGGGAGTCTTCTCTTCTCATGAGGTGGCCAAAGTATTGGAGCCTCAGCTTCAGGATCTGTCCTTCCAGTGAGCACTCAGGGCTGATTTCCTTCAGAATGGATAGGTTTGATCTTCTTGCAGTCCATGGGACTCTCAAGAGTCTCCTCCAGCACCATAATTCAAAAGCATCAATTCTTCGGCGATCAGCCTTCTTTATGGTCCAGCTCTCACTTCCATGGGACCCAGGTGGCACTGTGGTTAAACCACTGAGCCTAGGGCTTGCTGATCAGAAGGTCGGCGGTTCGAATCCCTGTGACGGGGTGAGCTCCCGTTGCTCGGTCCCAGCTCCTGCCAACCTAGCAGTTCGAAAGCACATCAAAATGCAAGTAGATAAATAGGAACCGCTACAGCGGGAAGGTAAACGGCGTTTCCATGTGCTGCTCTGGTTTGCCAGAAGCGGCTTTGTCATGCTGGCCACATGACCTGGAAGATATACGCCGGCTCCCTCGGCCAATAATGCGAGATGAGCGCGCAACCCCAGAGTCGGTCACGACTGGACCTAATGGTCGGGGGTCCCCTTTACCTTTACCTTCTCACTTCCATACACTTCCAGCTCTTCCATAGTTAAAGCTAATTGGGAAGAGCTGGAAGCATTTCTAGAGCCCCTTGAATCCTCCTATCCATCCACCCCAATCATAATCGGTGGGGACTTTAACGCACGCATGGGAACAGATGATTACAACCTATACAGACAATACAATCAGATTCAGGACCCTGGAAGTACAACAGTCATAGGCCCCACACGACTCTCCAGAGACAGCAGGTGCAACTATTCGGGGTTATGCTTAGCCCAGGCTGCAAAAAGAAGGGAATTGACAATACTAAACGGCAACCAAGCCGGGGACCGCCCAGGGGAATATACCCACTTTGCAAAGGTGGGCGGAAGTGTTATTGATTATATGCTGATATCAAGTTTTGTCTACAACCTTGTGTCGAAGTTCCAGGTGGAGCATAATACCGAGAGTGACCACCTACCACTAACCCTAGTATTAGATGGCCTATCTCCAAACAAAGCCAAGGCTAACCCATTTTTCATCCCCATCGCCAATTTGGATCAACCTGCACCTAGAAGAATAAAATGGACCCCCATTCTCAATTTTGAGTTAACCCACCTTCTTCTCTCGGAAGAAGTGAAGACTATCTATTCGGCCATCGCATCAGCTAATGCAGCGAGTTTGGCCATGGACCTATTTAAAGAGCTTTTAGAGAGGCTGAAAAGCTTTCTAACATCAGAAATCCTTAAAATTGCGACAAAGCGGGTAAAAGACTCAGAGAGGTGGTTTGACGCAGAGTGTAGAAAAGCAAGGAAACTCCTGAGACTAACATACCGCAAATACAGAAACACCGGAGCACCCTCTCTATTTACAGCATACATCACCTTAAGACGAAATTACAAACAAACATTAAAGAGAAAAAAGCAAGAAGCCGAGAGAACTGCATGGGGTTGTTTACTAAAGGCTTCGAACGAGAGAGATACAGGCTGTTTCTGGCGTACCATCTCGGGCCTCCTGGATCAGGAGCGCTATGGGCCTTTATGTACGGTCGAACCACAGGAGTGGCTCAGATACTTTCAAACTTTGTTTCAAGATGACGAACTCCAACATAAAGAGATAGGTGCCCACCCAGGGGAGTTAGCACCTTGGCCCCCAGTCTCTGCAGAGGAGGTAGGGAAACTAATCGGGCAACTTAAGAACAACAAAGCCCCGGGATCAGACTATATACCCGCAGAACTTCTGAAGGCAAATCTGGGCTGGTGGGCCCCCCTATTGGCAACCATGTTTTCTCACATCGATTCTACAGGCACAATCCCTGACTGCTGGGCAGAGGCAATAATTATCCCCATCTACAAGAAAGGACCTACGTCAGACCCGGCAAGTTACAGGCCTATTAGTCTCCTCCCAATACCCAGCAAGCTATATGCCAAACACCTATATACTAAACTAACCAGCTGGATGGAATCAGAGGCAATTTTGGCGGAGGAGCAAGCCGGGTTTAGACAGGGCAGATCGACTACAGATCACTGCTTTGTACTATCACATCTCATTGATAAGTATGCTAAAGAAACACGCGGGGTGCTATATGCAGCCTTTATAGACCTGAAGGCGGCTTTCGACTCAATTTCTCGAGCCAGACTTTGGACCAAACTGAATACAACCAACATTGATAAAAGACTATTGTTCTTGATAAGCTGTCTTTACAAGGACACCAAGCTTTTTGTAAGAACCTCACTCAACGGGCAACTTATTGGTCCCATTTCATCCACCAAAGGGGTCAAACAAGGCTGCATCCTAGCCCCAGCCCTATTTAATTTATACATCAATGACATGATTAACTGTCTAACAGGCCCGGAGTTCCACGCCCCCAAATTGGCTGAAAAACCAATTTCGGCACTACTGTACGCGGACGACGCGGTCCTTCTCTCACGAACCAAAATTGGCCTTAAAAGATTGATGAGGGAATTCTCGAATTATTGTAGGAGAGAACAATTGGTGGTGAACTGCCAGAAAACTAAGTTATGGTGTTCGCCAGGAGACACAGACAACATAGATGGGTAATGGATGGCCAGATAATAGACCAGGCTAAGACCTTCAAATATCTAGAATTGTCTTTCAGTCAACAGGCTCGTGGGTGGCACACCATAAGTACGCCAGTGAAAAAGCATCCCAAAGCTCTAAGGTTTTGTCGCGATTCTTTACACTAAGGGTGGCAGGTACATCCCAGCAGCTCTTGAGGTATTCCAAGCAAAACCTCTGGCGCAACTACTTTATGGGGCTCCAATATGGACGGGGAATCAGTGTAGTACTCTTGAAACAGTCCAGTCAAAATTTCTAAGACAGATTTTCGCTGTTGCATCATGCGCACCAAATGCGGCTTTACGCCTTGAAGCCAACCTTCTATCTGTCGAAACACGGACTTGGCAAAGAACACTTAAATACTGGCTCCGTCTAAATCTAAATCCACCTGGGCTATTGCCTCTAGTCACACGGGATGTACAGAAAGGCGCATGGGCAAAGGCTGTGCACCAAAAACTCCTCTCATGTGGCCTGCACACACAGCATTTACTCATAATGGGCCCATCCAAGGCAAACAGCCTCATATACCAGCGCCTGAAGAACATTGAACAACAAAACAATATGGCCATTATTAAGAAATTTAGTGCATGGTATATCCGTCTTCCACCTTCCTACATGGACTTCCGGTCACCATACCTGTCCAACCCTAACCATCCCAAAATACAGACGAGCCTTCACACTGGCCAGACTGGACATGCTACCCTCCGCCGTCCTTGAAGGTCGATTCTCAAAACACCATACCAGAATCGACTATGTCCCTGCGGAGTTGGCAGCGTGGAGACTGTATCACATGTACTCCTGTCCTGTCCCCTATATAAAGACCTCAGGGATGAGATCATCACACCTCTGATATCCACCATTTCGGGCCGCCATCCGAGGATATACTGTTTTTCCTCCTGGCAGACCAGACTGCCCAGACAACAGAGAAGGTAGCCAGATTTACTGAGAGGGCCATGAGACTGAGGGCCACCAGCTAAAGGACAATAGCGCCGCCTGTTGTGAAACATATAATTAAGATCTCATCTGTCCCATTTTAATTGTGTTATGCTGAATCCCGAGACAGCACATTTGTTGTTTTATATAGCATTTTTCTTTTTTCTTCCTTTTTACCAGGTTATGTAATATGAATCCTTTGTTGCAATGGCCTGTAGGCCACGCAAATAAATAAAGTTTTACTTACTTACTTCCATACACCACTACTGGGAAAACCATAGCTTTAACTATACGGACCTTTAACTCAGAGAAGCTATGAGCTATGCCATGCAGGGCCACCCAAGATGGACAGGTCATAGTGGAGAGTTTTGACTAAACATGATCCACCTGGAGAAGGAACTGGCAAGCCACTCTAGTATCCCTGCCAAGAAAACTCCATGGACAAAGACAACAGGCATATGCTAGTATTTCATTCTTATCCTTTTCCAGAATTCCCTTTGGGCTACTGTGCCTGTGCTGTGCTTATCCAAGCAAGTGTCAACCTCTTCAGTGCACTCGCACTGCCAATGGCGTCTCTGCTGTGGCCCTGAGAATTTCTCAAACCAGCCAAGCACCTGCGATTTTGTTCCAGTGTATGCTGCAAGCAGATTGTTCAGCCTAACAATATACTCTCCCTCAGATTGTTCTCAGCTTTTAAAGAACTGAACCATGTTATCTTACCATACCCAGCTATAACCCTCCAGGCAGGCTATTTATCGGCTGCTTTTCTATTAAATTTTGAATTCCACCCTTTTCCTGCTGATAAGTGTTTTTACCTGCTGCAGTGATGACATTTGTTAGATCTGATGGTGTGTTCTAAATTAGGCACTCAATATATATGGTTTGTAAAATGTTGTTATGAATTGTGTTTTAACATGTTGGAAGCTCCTCCTCCTCTTCTTCTTCTTCTTCTTCTTCTTCTTCTTCTTCTTCTTCTTCTTCTTCTTCTTCTTCTTCTTCTTCTTCTTCTTCTTCTTCTTCTTCTTCCAGACTATTATTAGGCCTTCCATTCAGACTACCACCTCCCCCATTACTCCACTCCTTTGATCAGGATTTTAAAATATTTTCAACAGAGAGAGAGAGAGAGAGAGAGAGAGAGAGAGGGAGGGAGGGAGAGGGAGAGAGGGAGAGATATAGATTTGTAGGAATGGTCTGCCGAGTCACTCATCTTCACAACTAGACAGGGCTTAGTATCCAGGGTGGGAAGGAAGCACATAGCCAGGTGCAAAACACGCCTGGTGAATATTGAACACTGTGTGTGTGGGCGGAGGGCTGTTAGCATGATTATTTCATCATTAAGCTGTCTACTATTATGCTATGTATGACATGCTATGTAATGTTTTGATTATCATGTTTCGTAAAATATGTTCTTAATGTTGTACACTACCCTGGAACCTTTGGATAAAGGGTGGTATATCAACCAACCAAACAAACAAATGCTCATGGCTTTCCCCAAAGAATTCTTGAAACTGTAGTTTACCCCTCGCAGAGCTACAATTCCCAGCATTCTTAGCAAACTATGATCCCCATAAGCTTTAAATTGCATGGTGTGGGTGGGCCAAAGTCACCTTATGCAAGAAACCAGTTGCTTGGGGAGAAGAGCCAGGGTTTCCTATGGCTTGGTTGACAAGGATTGGTCCTTGGGGGCCCAGCTGACTCAGGCAGGCTTGTTCTGCAGCCTGGGAGGCAACTTTAAAGCACAGAA